>NC_088414.1:45310611-45400611 GCF_034236695.1 Oncorhynchus nerka
ACAAAGTGAGAGACCGAGAGCCCGAGACAAAGTGAGAGACCGAGACAAAGTGAGAGCCCGAGACAAAGTGAGAGACCGAGACAAAGTGAGAGACCGAGACAAAGTGACAGACCGAGAGCCCGAGACAAAGTGAGAGACCGAGACAAAGTGAGAGACCGAGACAAAGTGAGAGACCGAGAGCCCGAGACAAAGTGAGAGACAGACCGAGACAAAGTGAGAGCCCGAGACAAAGTGAGAGACCGAGACAAAGTGAGAGACCGAGACAAAGTGAGAGACCGAGAGCCCGAGACAAAGTGAGAGACCGAGACAAAGTGAGAGACCGAGACAAAGTGAGAGACCGAGACAAAGTGAGAGACCGAGAGCCCGAGACAAAGTGAGAGCCCGAGACAAAGTGAGAGCCCGAGAGCCCGAGACAAAGTGAGAGACCGAGACAAAGTGAGAGACCGAGACAAAGTGAGAGCCCGAGACAAAGTGAGAGACCGAGACAAAGTGAGAGACCGAGACAAAGTGAGAGCCCGAGACAAAGTGAGAGACCGAGACAAAGTGAGAAGACAAAGTGAGAGACCGAGACAAAGTGAGAGACCGAGACAAAGTGAGAGCCCGAGCCCGAGACAAAGTGAGAGACCGAGACAAAGTGAGAGACCGAGACAAAGTGAGAGACCGAGACAAAGTGAGAGCCCGAGACAAAGTGAGAGCCCGAGAGCCCGAGACAAAGTGAGAGACCGAGACAAAGTGAGAGACCGAGACAAAGTGAGAGCCCGAGACAAAGTGAGAGCCCGAGACAAAGTGAGAGACCGAGACAAAGTGAGAGAGACCGAGACAAAGTGAGAGACCGAGAGCCCGAGACAAAGTGAGAGCCCGAGACAAAGTGAGAGACCGAGACAAAGTGAGAGACCGAGACAAAGTGAGAGACCGAGACAAAGTGAGAGACCGAGACAAAGTGAGAGACCGAGAGCCCGAGACAAAGTGAGAGACCGAGACAAAGTGAGAGCCCGAGACAAAGTGAGAGACCGAGACAAAGTGAGAGACCGAGACAAAGTGAGAGACCGAGAGCCCGAGACAAAGTGAGAGACCGAGACAAAGTGAGAGACCGAGACAAAGTGAGAGACCGAGAGCCCGAGACAAAGTGAGAGACCGAGACAAAGTGAGAGCCCGAGACAAAGTGAGAGACCGAGACAAAGTGAGAGACCGAGACAAAGTGAGAGACCGAGAGCCCGAGACAAAGTGAGAGACCGAGACAAAGTGAGAGACCGAGACAAAGTGAGAGACCGAGACAAAGTGAGAGACCGAGAGCCCGAGACAAAGTGAGAGCCCGAGACAAAGTGAGAGACCGAGACAAAGTGAGAGCCCGAGACAAAGTGAGAGACCGAGACAAAGTGAGAGACCGAGACAAAGTGAGAGCCCGAGACAAAGTGAGAGACCGAGACAAAGTGAGAGACCGAGACAAAGTGAGAGACCGAGAGCCCGAGACAAAGTGAGAGCCCGAGACAAAGTGAGAGCCCGAGACAAAGTGAGAGCCCGAGACAAAGTGAGAGACCGAGACAAAGTGAGAGACCGAGACAAAGTGAGAGACCGAGACAAAGTGAGAGACCGAGACAAAGTGAGAGAGACAAAGAGACAACAAAGTGAGAGACCGAGACAAAGTGAGAGCCCGAGACAAAGTGAGAGACCGAGACAAAGTGAGAGACCGAGACAAAGTGAGAGACCGAGACAAAGTGAGAGACCGAGACAAAGTGAGAGACCGAGACAAAGTGAGAGCCCGAGACAAAGTGAGAGACCGAGACAAAGTGAGAGACCGAGACAAAGTGAGAGACCGAGACAAAGTGAGAGCCCGAGACAAAGTGAGAGACCGAGACAAAGTGAGAGCCCGAGAGACAAAGTGAGAGCCCGAGACAAAGTGAGAGACCGAGACAAAGTGAGAGCCCGAGACAAAGTGAGAGCCCGAGACAAAGTGAGAGACCGAGACAAAGTTCTTCAAGATGAATCTGTGGTCATTGTTCTTATTGCATGTAGGAAAGTTTAATTTAGACACAATGGTTACATCCCCAAATGGCACACTATTCTCTACATAGTGCAATGCATTATGGTCCCTGGTCAACAGTAGTGTACTATATAGGGAATAGGGTGCCATAGGGCTCTGATCTAAAGTAGTGCACTATATAGGGAATAGGGCTCTGGTCTAAAGTAGTGTACTATATAGGGAATAGGGTGCCATAGGACTCTGGTCTAAAGTAGTGTACTATATAGGGAATAGGGCTCTGGTCTAAAGTAGTGCACTATATAGGGAATAGGGTGTCATAGGACTCTGGTCTAAAGTAGTGCACTATATAGGGAATAGGGTGTCATAGGACTCTGGTCTAAAGTAGTGCACTATATAGGGAATAGGGTTCCATAGGACTCTGGTCTAAAGTAGTGCACTATGTAGGAAATAGGGTGCCATTTGGGATGGAAACGCAAATAATACCTGGGTAAAATATGAATATGGAACCCTCAGCTGTGTAGTGGGTGCAACCATGGAACCTCAGCTGTGTGCAACCATGGAACCTCAGCTGGGTACAACCATGGAACCTCAGCTGTGTGCAACCATGGAACCTCAGCTGTGTACAACCATGGAACCTCAGCTGTGTGCAACCATGGAACCTCAGCTGGGTACAACCATGGAACCTCAGCTGTGTGCAACCATGGAACCTCAGCTGTGTACAACCATGGAACCTCAGCTGTGTGCAACCATGGAACCTCAGCTGGGTACAACCATGGAACCTCAGCTGTGTACAACCATGGAACCTCAGCTGGGTACAACCATGGAACCTCAGCTGTGTACAACCATGGAACCTCAGCTGGGTACAACCATGGAACCTCAGCTGTGTACAACCATGGAACCTCAGCTGGGTACAATCTCAGGCAGGGATACTGTTTAGAGTTCTCCAGTATAGAACTACTAGGTCTAACCATACTATATTGTATGATATGTTGTGTTCCACAGGTCTGATGCGGATGCAGGAGTTGATCAAGGCTCCGTCTAAGTTGAACCTGAAGATCAGGATACGGCAGCTTCCACCTGGAGAGATTGATGCCAGACCTCTTCTGAAGGAGATGAAGAAAGACAAAGAGTTCTATATCTTGTTTGACTGCTCCTACCGGACCTCCGCAGAGATACTCAAACAGGTACCGTCCTTAAGCCTGACCGTAACCCTAGCAACCCCGACCCTAACTCTAACCCTGACCCTAACTCTGACCCTAACTCTAACCCTGACCGTAACTCTAGCAACCTTGACCCTAACTCTAACCCTGACCGTAGCTCTAACCCTGACCCTAACTCTGACCCTAACTCTAACCCTGACCCTAACCCTATCTCTGACCCTATCTAATGCGGCTTTGTGGAGTGATAGCTAACGCGGCTTTGTGGAGTGATAGCTAACGCGGCTTTGTGGAGTGGTAGCTAATGCGGCTTTGTGGAGTGGTAGCTAACGCGACTTTGTGGAGTGATAGCTAACGCGGCTTTGTGGAGTGGTAGCTAACGTGGCTTTGTGGAGTGGTAGCTAACGCGGCTTTGTGGAGTGATAGCTAACGCGGCTTTGTGGAGTGGTAGCTAACGCGGCTTTGTGGAGTGATAGCTAACGCGGCTTTGTGGAGTGATGGCTAACGCGGCTTTGTGGAGTGATAGCTAACGCGGCTTTGTGGAGTGGTAGCTAACGCGGCTTTGTGGAGTAGTAGCTAACGCGGCTTTGTGGAGTGGTAGCTAACACGGCTTTGCGAAGTGATTTTAACAAAGCAAATTTGAGGAAAATGCTACCGAAGTTTTATCAACACGTTGACTGTACTACTCCAACTTCCGGGATGCCTACAAGGCCCTCCCCTGCCCTCCCTTCGGCAAATCAGATCATGACTCCGTTTTGCTCATCCCTTCCTATAGGCAGAAACTCAAACAAAAAGCACCGATGGTAAGGACTGTTCAACGCTGGTCTGACCAATCAGAATCCACGCTTCAAGATTGTTTTGATCACGTGGACTGGGATATGTTCCGGGTAGCCTCTGAGAATAACATCGACGTATACATGGACACGATTACTGAGTTAATCAGGATGTGTATAGTAGATGTTGTTCCTACTGTGACAATTAAAACCTACCCAAATCAGAAACCGTGGATAGATGGCAGCATTCGCACAAAACTGAACCACAGCATTTAACCATGACATCGTGACTGGGAATAAGGCAATCAAACAGACAAAACGTCAGTACAGTACAGAGACAAAGTGGAGTCGCAATTCACCGGTTCAGACACGATACATATGTGGCAGGGTCTACAGACAATCAGGGATTACAGAAAGGGAAAACCAGCCATGTCGCAGACAAAGACGTCTTGCTCCCAGACAAGCTAAACACCTTCTTCACCCGCTTTGAAGATAATACAGTGCCACCCGACGTGGCCTACTCTTTCGTTCTCTGTGGCCGAAATGAGTAAGACATTTAAATGTGTTAACCCTCGCAAGGCTGCTGGCCCAGACGGCATCCCTAGCCGCGTCCTCAGAGTTTGCGCAGAACAGCTAGCTGGAGTGTTTACGGACATATTCAATCCCTCCCTATTCCAGTCTGCTGTCTTCTCTTGCTTCACCATTATTCCTGTACCCAAGAATACAAAGGTAACTGAACTGAATGACTATCGCCCCGCCCCGTAGCACTCATTTCTGTCATCCTGAAGTGATATGAGAGACTAGTCAGGGATCATATCACCTCTACCTTACCTGCCACACTAGACCCACTCCAATTTGCATACCGCTCCAATAGATCCACAGACGATGCAATCGCCATCACTCTGCAACCTGCCCTATCCCATCTGGACAAGAAGAATACAAGAAGAATACCTATGTGAGAATGCTGTTCATTGACTACAGCTCAGCCTTCAACACCGCAGTACCCTCCAAGCTCACCATTAAGCTTGGGGCCCTGGGTCTGAACCCTGCCTGTGCAACTGGGTCCTGGACTTCCTGACAGACCGCCCCCAGGTGGTGAAGGTAGGAAACAACACCTCCTCTTTGCTGATCCTCAACACTGGGGTCCCACAAGGGTGCGTGCTCAGCCCCCTCCTCTAATCCCTGTTCACCCATGACTGCGTGGTCACGCACGCCTCCAACTCAATCATCAAGTTTGCAGATGACACAACAGTTACATGCCTGATAACCAACAATGACGACAAAGCCTACAGGGAGGAGGGCCCTGGCCCTGGAAAATAACCTCTCCCTCAACAAAACAAAGGAGCTGATCGTGGACTTCAGGAAACAGCAGAGAGCGCACGCCCCTATCCACATCGACGGGACCGTAGTGGAGAAGGTGAAAAGCTTCAAGTTCCTCGGCGTACACATCACTGACAATCTGAAATGGTCCACCCACACACAGTGTGGTGAAGAAGGAGCAACAGCGTCTCTTCAACCTCAGGAGGCTGAAGTAATTTGGCTTGTCACCTAAGACCCTCACAAACTTTTACAGATGCACAATTGAGAGCATCTTGTCGGGCTGTATCACCGCCTGGTACGGCAACTGCACTGCCCGCAACCGCAGGGCTCTCCAGAGGGGAGTGCGGTCTCCCTAATGCATCCCTGGTGGCAAACTACCTGCCCTCCAGGGCACCTACACCACACGATGTCACAGGAAGGCCAAAAAGATCATCAAGGACAACAACCACCCGAGCCACTGCCTGTTCACCCCGTTATCATCCAGAAGGCGAGGTCAGTACAGGTGCATCAAAGCTGGGATCGAGAGACTGAAAAACAGCTTCTATCTCAAGGCCATCAGACTGTTAACTAGCCATCACTAGCTGACCACCACCCAGTTACTCAACCCTGCACCTTAGAGGCTGCTGCCCTATATACATAGACATGGAATCACTGGTCACTTTAATAATGGAACACTAGTCACCTTAATAATGTTTACATACTGCGTTACTCATCTCATATGTATATACTGTATTCTATTCTACTGTATTTTAGTCAATGCCACTCTGACATTGCTCGTCCTAATATTCATATATTTCTTAATTGCATTCTTTTACTTTAGATTTGCGTGTATTGTTGTGAATGGTTAGATACTACTGCACTGTTGGAGCTAGGGAACACAAGCATTTCACTACACCTGCAATAACATCTGATAAATATGTGTATGGTCCAATAACATCTGATAAATATGTGCATGTGACCAATAACATCTGATAAATATGTGCATGTGACCAATAACATCTGATAAATATGTGTATGTGACCAATAACATCTGATAAATATGTGCATGTGACCAATAACATCTGATAAATATGTGTATGTGACCAATACAGTTTGATTTGATACAGTTTAGTACATTATACCACACACTACACGTTACAGGGGGAGTAAACTGAAGATGTACTATGTAGTTGTGTTATGGAAATGGTTAATGGGAATTATTATGCATTACTCTGTGGATATTTAACGATATTGTGCTGCTATCCCTACACATTGGACACACACACACACACACACACACACACACACACACACACACACACACACACACGTGTAGCTAAATGAAATAAATGAAATAATAATGCATTCCTCTGTGGATATTTAACGATATTGTACTGTCTAGTGGGAGTCTATTGAGAACAGTCTAGTGGGAGTCTATTGAGAACTGTCTAGTGGGAGTCTATTGAGAACTGTCTAGTGGGAGTCTATTGAGAACTGTCTAGTGGGAGTCTATTGAGAACTGACTAGTGGGAGTCTATTGATAACTGTCTAGTGGGAGTCTATTGAGAACTGTCTAGTGGGAGTCTATTGAGAACTGTCTAGTGGGAGTCTATTGAGAACTGTCTAGTAGGAGTCTATTGAGAACTGTCTAGTGGGAGTCTATTGAGAACTGTCTAGTGGGAGTCTATTGAGAACAGTCTAGTGGGAGTCTATTGAGAACTGTCTAGTGGGAGTCTATTGAGAACAGTCTAGTGGGAGTCTATTGAGAACTGTCTAGTGGGAGTCTATTGAGAACTGTCTAGTGGGAGTCTATTGAGAACTGTCCAGTGGGATTCTATTGGGAACTGTCTAGTGGGAGTCTTTTGAGAACTGTCTAGTGGGAGTCTATTGAGAACTGTCTAGTGGGAGTCTATTGAGAACTGTCTAGTGGGAGTCTACTGTCTAGTAGGAGTCTATTGAGAACTGTCTAGTGGGAGTCTACTGTCTAGTAGGAGTCTATTGAGAACTGTCTAGTGGGAGTCTATTTAGAACTGTCTAGTGGGAGTCTATTGAGAACCACACAGTGGGAGTCTATTGAGAACTGTCTAGTGGGAGTCTATTGAGAACTGTCTAGTGGGAGTCTATTGAGAACTGTCTAGTGGGAGTCTATTGAGAACTGTCTAGTAGGAGTCTATTGAGAACTGTCTAGTGGGAGTCTATTGAGAACTGTCTAGTGGGAGTCTATTGAGAACCACACAGTGGGAGTCTATTGAGAACTGTCTAGTGGGAGTCTATTGAGAACTGTCTAGTGGGAGTCTATTGAGAACTGTCTAGTGGGAGTCTACTGTCTAGTAGGAGTCTATTGAGAACTGTCTAGTAGTAGTCTATTGAGAACTGTCTAGTGGGAGTCTATTGAGAACTGTCTAGTAGGAGTCTATTGAGAACTGTCTAGTGGGAGTCTATTGAGAACTGTCTAGTGGGAGTCTATTGAGAACAGTCTAGTGGGAGTCTTTTGAGAACTGTCTAGTGGGAGTCTATTGAGAACTGTCTAGTGGGAGTCTATTGAGAACTGTCTAGTGGGAGTCTATTGAGAACTGTCTAGTGGGAGTCTATTGAGAACTGTCTAGTGGGAGTCTATTGAGAACTGACTAGTGGGAGTCTATTGATAACTGTCTAGTGGGAGTCTATTGAGAACTGTCTAGTGGGAGTCTATTGAGAACTGTCTAGTGGGAGTCTATTGAGAACTGTCTAGTAGGAGTCTATTGAGAACTGTCTAGTGGGAGTCTATTGAGAACTGTCTAGTGGGAGTCTATTGAGAACAGTCTAGTGGGAGTCTATTGAGAACTGTCTAGTGGGAGTCTATTGAGAACAGTCTAGTGGGAGTCTATTGAGAACTGTCTAGTGGGAGTCTATTGAGAACTGTCCAGTGGGATTCTATTGGGAACTGTCTAGTGGGAGTCTTTTGAGAACTGTCTAGTGGGAGTCTATTGAGAACTGTCTAGTGGGAGTCTATTGAGAACTGTCTAGTGGGAGTCTACTGTCTAGTAGGAGTCTATTGAGAACTGTCTAGTGGGAGTCTACTGTCTAGTAGGAGTCTATTGAGAACTGTCTAGTGGGAGTCTATTTAGAACTGTCTAGTGGGAGTCTATTGAGAACCACACAGTGGGAGTCTATTGAGAACTGTCTAGTGGGAGTCTATTGAGAACTGTCTAGTGGGAGTCTATTGAGAACTGTCTAGTGGGAGTCTATTGAGAACTGTCTAGTAGGAGTCTATTGAGAACTGTCTAGTGGGAGTCTATTGAGAACTGTCTAGTGGGAGTCTATTGAGAACTGTCTAGTGGGAGTCTATTGAGAACCACACAGTGGGAGTCTATTGAGAACTGTCTAGTGGGAGTCTATTGAGAACTGTCTAGTGGGAGTCTATTGAGAACTGTCTAGTGGGAGTCTACTGTCTAGTAGGAGTCTATTGAGAACTGTCTAGTAGTAGTCTATTGAGAACTGTCTAGTGGGAGTCTATTGAGAACTGTCTAGTAGGAGTCTATTGAGAACTGTCTAGTGGGAGTCTATTGAGAACTGTCTAGTGGGAGTCTATTGAGAACAGTCTAGTGGGAGTCTTTTGAGAACTGTCTAGTGGGAGTCTATTGAGAACTGTCTAGTGGGAGTCTATTGAGAACTGTCTAGTGGGAGTCTACTGTCTAGTAGGAGTCTATTGAGAACTGTCTAGTGGGAGTCTACTGTCTAGTAGGAGTCTATTGGGAACTGTCTAGTGGGAGTCTTTTGAGAACTGTCTAGTGGGAGTCTATTTAGAACTGTCTAGTGGGAGTCTATTGAGAACCACACAGTGGGAGTCTATTGAGAACTGTCTAGTGGGAGTCTATTGAGAACTGTCTAGTGGGAGTCTATTGAGAACAGTCTAGTGGGAGTCTATTGAGAACTGTCTAGTGGGAGTCTATTGAGAACAGTCTAGTGGGAGTCTATTGAGAACTGTCTAGTGGGAGTCTATTGAGAACTGTCTAGTGGGAGTCTATTGAGAACTGTCCAGTGGGAGTCTATTGGGAACTGTCTAGTGGGAGTCTTTTGAGAACTGTCTAGTGGGAGTCTATTGAGAACTGTCTAGTGGGAGTCTATTGAGAACTGTCCAGTAGGAGTCTATTGAGAACTGTCTAGTGGGAGTCGATTGAGAACCACCCAGTGGGAGTCGATTGAGAACCACCCAGTGGGAGTCGATTGAGAACCACCCAGTGGGAGTCGATTGAGAACTGTCCGGTTCTTCTTTCCTTCACAGCTCTCGTCGATGGGAATGATGACAGAATACCATCACTTCTTCTTCACTACATTGGTGAGCTCTGAATTCCTGAATCACAATGACAAATCACAAAGCAGCTTAACATCTCCAGTTAAAGTACATGATATACCATCTGTATGCAGCTTATCATCTCCAGTTAAAGTACATGATATACCATCTGTATGCAGCTTATCATCTCCAGTTAAAGTACATGATATACCATCTGTAGGCAGCTTATCATCTCCAGTTAAAGTACATGATATACCATCTGTAGGCAGCTTATCATCTCCAGTTAAAGTACATGATATACCATCTGTATGCAGCTTATCATCTCCAGTTAAAGTACATGATATACCATCTGTAGGCAGCTTATCATCTCCAGTTAAAGTACATGATATACCATCTGTATGCAGCTTATCATCTCCAGTTAAAGTACATGATATACCATCTGTAGGCAGCTTATCATCTCCAGTTAAAGTACATGATATACCATCTGTATGCAGCTTATCATCTCCAGTTAAAGTACATGATATACCATCTGTAGGCAGCTTATCATCTCCAGTTAAAGTACATGATATACCATCTGTATGCAGCTTAACATCTCCAGTTAAAGTACATGATACACCATCTGTACGCAGCTTATCATCTCCAGTTAAAGTACATGATATACCATCTGTAGGCAGCTTATCATCTCCAGTTAAAGTACATGATATACCATCTGTAGGCAGCTTATCATCTCCAGTTAAAGTACATGATATACCATCTGTAGGCAGCTTATCATCTCCAGTTAAAGTACATGATATACCATCTGTATGCAGCTTATCATCTCCAGTTAAAGTACATGATATACCATCTGTATGCAGCTTATCATCTCCAGTTAAAGTACATGATATACCATCTGTAGGCAGCTTATCATCTCCAGTTAAAGTACATGATATACCATCTGTATGCAGCTTAACATCTCCAGTTAAAGTACATGATATACCATCTGTACGCAGCTTATCATCTCCAGTTAAAGTACATGATATACCATCTGTAGGCAGCTTATCATCTCCAGTTAAAGTACATGATATACCATCTGTATGGATCTTAACATCTCCAGTTAAAGTACATGATATACCATCTGTAGGCAGCTTATCATCTCCAGTTAAAGTACATGATATACCATCTGTACGCAGCTTATCATCTCCAGTTAAAGTACATGATATACCATCTGTAGGCAGCTTATCATCTCCAGTTAAAGTACATGATATACCATCTGTAGGCAGCTTATCATCTCCAGTTAAAGTACATGATATACCATCTGTAGGCAGCTTATCATCTCCAGTTAAAGTACATGATATACCATCTGTAGGCAGCTTATCATCTCCAGTTAAAGTACATGATATACCATCTGTAGGCAGTTTATCATCTCCAGTTAAAGTACATGATATACCATCTGTAGGCAGCTTATCATCTCCAGTTAAAGTACATGATATACCATCT
Organism: Oncorhynchus nerka; assembly: GCF_034236695.1. Classification (NCBI taxonomy): domain Eukaryota; kingdom Metazoa; phylum Chordata; class Actinopteri; order Salmoniformes; family Salmonidae; genus Oncorhynchus; species Oncorhynchus nerka. The sequence goes on from NC_088414.1 coordinate 45,321,571, forward strand.
GTAGGCAGCTTATCATCTCCAGTTAAAGTACATGATATACCATCTGTAGGCAGCTTATCATCTCCAGTTAAAGTACATGATATACCATCTGTAGGCAGCTTATCATCTCCAGTTAAAGTACATGATATACCATCTGTAGGCAGCTTATCATCTCCAGTTAAAGTACATGATATACCATCTGTAGGCAGCTTAACATCTCCAGTTAAAGTACATGATATACCATCTGTAGGCAGCTTATCATCTCCAGTTAAAGTACATGAAATACCATCTGTAGGCAGCTTATCATCTCCAGTTAAAGTACATGATATACCATATGTAGGCAGCTTATCATCTCCAGTTAAAGTACATGATATACCATCTGTAGGCAGCTTATCATCTCCAGTTAAAGTACATGATATACCATCTGTAGGCAGCTTATCATCTCCAGTTAAAGTACATGATATACCATCTGTAGGCAGCTTATCATCTCCAGTTAAATTACATGATATACCATCTGTATGCAGCTTATCATCTCCAGTTAAAGTACATTATATACCATCTGTAGGCAGCTTATCATCTCCAGTTAAAGTACATGATATACCATCTGTATGCAGCTTAACATCTCCAGTTAAAGTACATGATATACCATCTGTACGCAGCTTATCATCTCCAGTTAAAGTACATGATATACCATCTGTAGGCAGCTTATCATCTCCAGTTAAAGTACATGATATACCATCTGTATGCATCTTAACATCTCCAGTTAAAGTACATGATACACCATCTGTAGGCAGCTTATCATCTCCAGTTAAAGTACATGATATACCATCTGTAGGCAGCTTATCATCTCCAGTTAAAGTACATGATAAACCATCTGTAGGCAGCTTATCATCTCCAGTTAAAGTACATGATATACCATCTGTATGCAGCTTATCATCTCCAGTTAAAGTACATGATATACCATCTGTAGGCAGCTTATCATCTCCAGTTAAAGTACATGATATACCATCTGTATGCAGCTTATCATCTCCAGTTAAAGTACATGATATACCATCTGTAGGCAGCTTATCATCTCCAGTTAAAGTACATGATATACCATCTGTATGCAGCTTAACATCTCCAGTTAAAGTACATGATATACCATCTGTACGCAGCTTATCATCTCCAGTTAAAGTACATGATATACCATCTGTAGGCAGCTTATCATCTCCAGTTAAAGTACATGATATACCATCTGTATGCATCTTAACATCTCCAGTTAAAGTACATGATATACCATCTGTAGGCAGCTTATCATCTCCAGTTAAAGTACATGATATACCATCTGTACGCAGCTTATCATCTCCAGTTAAAGTACATGATATACCATCTGTAGGCAGCTTATCATCTCCAGTTAAAGTACATGATATACCATCTGTAGGCAGCTTATCATCTCCAGTTAAAGTACATGATATACCATCTGTAGGCAGCTTATCATCTCCAGTTAAAGTACATGATAAACCATCTGTAGGCAGCTTATCATCTCCAGTTAAAGTACATGATATACCATCTGTAGGCAGCTTATCATCTCCAGTTAAAGTACATGATATACCATCTGTAGGCAGCTTATCATCTCCAGTTAAAGTACATGATATACCATCTGTAGGCAGCTTATCATCTCCAGTTAAAGTACATGATATACCATCTGTAGGCAGCTTATCATCTCCAGTTAAAGTACATGATATACCATCTGTAGGCAGCTTATCATCTCCAGTTAAAGTACATGATAAACCATCTGTAGGCAGCTTATCATCTCCAGTTAAAGTACATGATATACCATCTGTAGGCAGCTTAACATCTCCAGTTAAAGTACATGAAATACCATCTGTAGGCAGTTTATCATCTCCAGTTAAAGTACATGATATACCATATGTAGGCAGCTTATCATCTCCAGTTAAAGTACATGATATACCATCTGTAGGCAGCTTATCATCTCCAGTTAAAGTACATGATATACTATCTGTAGGCAGCTTATCATCTCCAGTTAAAGTACATGATATACCATCTGTAGGCAGCTTATCATCTCCAGTTAAAGTACATGATATTCCATCTGTAGGCAGCTTATCATCTCCAGTTAAAGTACATGATATACCATCTGTAGGCAGCTTATCATCTCCAGTTAAAGTACATGATATACCATCTGTAGGCAGCTTATCATCTCCAGTTAAAGTACATGATATACCATCTGTAGGCAGCTTATCATCTCCAGTTAAAGTACATGATATACCATCTGTAGGCAGCTTATCATCTCCAGTTAAAGTACCTACCATCTGTAGGCAGCTTATCATCTCCAGTTAAAGTACATGATATACCATCTGTAGGCAGCTTATCATCTCCAGTTAAAGTACATGATATACCATCTGTAGGCAGCTTATCATCTCCAGTTAAAGTATATACCATCTGTAGGCAGCTTATCATCTCCAGTTAAAGTATATACCATCTGTAGGCATGCCTACGTGTCTTTAGATTAAATTGCAAATGTTACATATTATTAATATTATTATGAAGCTCTGAATGTGCACTTTTTATAAACTCTTTAAAAGAAAGAGAATGTAAATGTGAATAACATATAGGTGTTCAGACACATCGTCTTCCATTACATTACACGTCATCTTTTTATTCTTAATCTCCCTTTCCCTCCCTCTCTCTCCCCCCCCTCTCTCCCCCTCTCCCTTTCCCTCCCTCTCTCTCCCCCTCTCTCTCCCCCCTCCCTTTCCCTCCCTCTCTCTCCCCCTCTCTCTCCCTTTCCCTCCCTCTCTCTCCCCTCCCTCTCTCTCTCCCTTTCCCCCTCTCTCTCCCTTTCCCTCCCTCTCTCTCCCCTGCTCTCCCCTCTCCCTCTCTCTCCCCTGCTCTCTCCCTCTCTCTCCCGCTCTACTCCTCTCCCTCTCTCTCCCTGCTCTCCCCCTCTCTCCCCCTGCTCTCCCCCTCCCCTCTCTCTCCCCTGCTCTCCCCCCTCCCTCTCTCTCCCCTGCTCTCCCCTCTCCCTCTCTCTACCCACCCGTCCCTCCCTCCCTCTCTACCCACCCGTCCCCCTCCCTCTCTCTGTCCCCTGCTCTCCCCCTCTCTCTCCCCACCCGTCCCTCTCCCTCTCTCTCCCCTGCTCTCCCCCCTCTCCCTCTCTCTACCCACCCGCCCCCCCTCTCTCCCCTGCTCTCCCCTCTCCCTCTCTCTACCCACCCGTCCCCCTCCCTCTCTCCCCTGCTCTCCCCCCCTCCCACTCTCTCTCCCCTGCTCTCCCCCTCTCTCTCCCCACCCGTCCCTCTCCCTCTCTCTCCCTGCTCTCCCCTCTCCCTCTCTCTACCCACCCGCCCCCTCTCTCCCCTGCTCTCCCCTCTCCCTCTCTCTACCCACCCGTCGTCCCCCTCCCTCTCTCCCCTGCTCTCCCCCCCCCTCTCTCCCCTGCTCTCCCCCTCTCTCTCCCCACCCGTCCCTCTCCCCCTCTCTCCCCTGCTCTCCCTCTCTCTCTCTCCCCCTCTCTCTCCCCCTGCTCTCCCCCTCTCTCTCCCCACCCGTCCCTCTCCCCCTCTCTCCCCTGCTCTCCCCCTCTCTCTCTCTCTACCCACCCGTCCCCCCTCTCTCCCCCTGCTCTCCCCCTCTCTCTCCCCTGCTCTCCCCTCCCCCTCTCCCTCTCTCTCCCCTGCTCTCCCCTCTCTCCCCACCCGTCCCCCTCTCCCCCCACCCGTCCCTCCCCCTCTCTCCCCACCCGTCCCTCTCTAGGATCTGTTTGCGTTAGACCTGGAGCCGTACCGCTACAGTGGGGTGAATATGACAGGTTTCAGGCTGTTGAATATAGACGACCTGTATGTAGCTTCCACCATGGAGAGGTGGTCTCTGGAGAGGCTTCAGGCTCCACCTAAACAGGAGAGTGGATTAATGGAGGGAGTCATGACGGTTAGAACACACACACACACACACACACACACACACACACACACACACACACACACACACACACACACATGCAAACACACTTACAAAACACACACACACACGTTTGGATTTTGACAAATGTTATCTGTGATTTAATGTAACAGATGCCAAAGCCCCTAACTAACCTAAATGATTAACGTAATGTAACTAACCCTAACTAACCTAAATAATTAATGTAACTAACCCTAACTAGCCTAAATAATTAATGTAACTAACCCTAACTAACCTAAATAATGTAATGTAACTAACCCTAACTAACCTAAATAATGAATGTAACTAACCCTAACCAACCTAAATAATTAATGTAACTAACCCTAACTAACCTAAATAATGTAATGTAACTAACCCTAACTAACCTAAATAATGAATGTAACTAACCCTAACCAACCTAAATAATTAATGTAAATAACCCTAACTATCCTAAATAATTAATGTAACTAACCCTAACCAACCTAAATAATTAATGTAACTAACCCTAACCAACCTAAATAATTAATGTAACTAACCCTAACTATCCTAAATAATTAATGTAACTAACCCTAACCAACCTAAATAATTAATGTAACTAACCCTAACCAACCTAAATAATTAATGTAATGTTTTAAGCTTAACTATCCTAAATAATTAATGTAATGTTTTAAGCTTAACTATCCTAAATAATTAATGTAACTATTCTAAATAATTAATGTAACTAACCCTAACTAACCTAAATAATTAATGTAACTAACCCTAACTAGCCTAAATAATTAATATAACTAACCTTAACCAACCTAAATAATGTAATGTAACTATCCTAAATAATTAATGTAACTAACCCTAACTAACCTAAATAATTAATGTAACTAACCCTAACTAACCTAAATAATTAATGTAACTAACCCTAACTAACCTAAATAATTAATGTAACTAACCCTAACTAGCCTAAATAATTAATGTAACTAACCCTAACTAGCCTAAATAATTAATGTAACTAACCCTAACTAACCTAAATAATTAATGTAACTAACCCTAACTAACCTAAATAATTAATGTAACTAACCCTAACTAGCCTAAATAATTAATGTAACTAACCCTAACTAACCTAAATAATTAATGTAACTAACCCTAACTAGCCTAAATAATTAATGTAACTAACCCTAACTAGCCTAAATAATTAATGTAACTAACCCTAACCAACCTAAATAATGTAATGTAACTATCCTAAATAATTAATGTAACTAACCCTAACTAACCTAAATAATTAATGTAACTAACCCTAACTAACCTAAATAATTAATGTAAATAACCCTAACGATTCTAAATAATTAATATAACTAACCTTAACCAACCTAAATAATGTAATGTAACTAACCTAAATAATTAATGGAATGAGAGCTCTGTCTGTCGCTATGGGAATGGAATGAGAGCTCTGTCTGTCGCTATGGGAATGGAATGAGAGCTCTGTCTGTCGCTATGGGAATGGAATGAGAGCTCTGTCTGTCGCTATGGGAATGGAATGAGAGCTCTGTCTGTCGCTATGGGAATAAGTGTTTTAACCTCTCTCCTCCTCCATGTGTTCCTGGTTCCAGACGGAGGCGGCGTTGATGTATGACGCGGTGTTCATGGTTGCCGTGGCGTCACAGCGAGCCACTCAGATGACGGTCAGCTCCCTGCAGTGTCACCGACACAAACCCTGGCGCTTTGGACCTCGTTTCATGAACCTCTTCAAAGAGGTCCGTAAACGTTTTATTTGTCAACAAACAACAACAAAAACATGTCATTGTCTTTTGTTTAGAGTGCTCCGTGTGAGCGACGAGCATGTCCGGTTTCTGGGGCGGCAGGGTAGCCTAGTGGTTAGAGTGTAGAGGCGGCAGGTAGCCTAGTGGTTAGAGTGCTCCGTGTGAGCGACGAGCATGTCCGGTTTCTGGGGTGGCAGGGTAGCCTAGTGGTTAGAGTGTAGAGGCGGCAGCGTAGCCTAGTGGTTAGAGTGTAGAGGCGGCAGCGTAACAAGAGGCTCCCACGCTGAGGTCTGTCCAACGCTGGTCAGACCAAGCTGACTCCACACTCCAAGACTGCTTCCATCATGTGGACTGGGACATGTTTCGTATTGCGTCAGATAAAAATATTGACGAATTCGCTGATTCGGTGTGCGAGTTCATTAGAACGTGCGTTGAAGATGTCGTTCCCATAGCAACGATAAAAACATTCCCTAACCAGAAACCGTGGATTGATGGCAGCATTCGCGTGAAACTGAAAGCGCGAACCACTGCTTTTAATCAGGGCAAGGTGTCTGGCAACATGACCGAATACAAACAGTGCAGCTATTCCCTCCGCAAGGCTATTAAACAAGCTAAGCGTCAGTACAGAGACAAAGTAAAATCTCAATTCAACGGCTCAGACACAAGAGGCATGTGGCAGGGTCTACAGTCAATCACGGACTACAAGAAGAAACCCAGCCCAGTCACGGACCAGGATGTCTTGCTCCCAGGCAGACTAAATAACTTTTTTGCCCACTTTGAGGACAATACAGTGCCACTGACACGGCCTGCAACGAAAACATGCGGTCTCTCCTTCACTGCAGCTGAGGTGAGTAAGACATTTAAACGTGTTAACCCTCGCAAGGCTGCAGGCCCAGACGGCATCCCCAGCCGCGACCTCAGAGCATGCGCAGACCAGCTGGCCGGTGTGTTTACGGACATATTCAATCAATCCCTATACCAGTCTGCTGTTCCCACATGCTTCAAGAGGGCCACCATTGTTCCTGTTCTCAAGAAATCTAAGGTAACTGAGCTAAACGACTACCGCCCCGTAGCACTCACTTCCGTCATCATGAAGTGCTTTGAGAGACTAGTCAAGGACCATATCACCTCCACCCTACCTGACACCCCAGACCCACTCCAATTTGCTTACCGCCCAAATAGGTCCACAGACGATGCAATCTCAACCACACTGCACACTGCCCTAACCCACCTGGACAAGAGGAATACCTATGTGAGAATGCTGTTCATCGACTACAGCTCGGCATTCAACACCATAGTACCCTCCAAGCTCGTCATCAAGCTCGAGACCCTGGGTCTCGACCCCGCCCTGTGCAAATGGGTACTGGACTTCCTGACGGGCCGCCCCCAGGTGGTGAGGGTAGGCAACAACATCTCCTCCCCGCTGATCCTCAACACGGGGGCCCCACAAGGGTGCGTTCTGAGCCCTCTCCTGTACTCCCTGTTCACCCACGACTGCGTGGCCACGCACGCCTCCAACTCAATCATCAAGTTTGCGGACGACACAACAGTGGTAGGCTTGATTACCAACAACGACGAGACGGCCTACAGGGAGGAGGTGAGGGCCCTCGGAGTGTGGTGTCAGGAAAATAACCTCACACTCAACGTCAACAAAACTAAGGAGATGATTGTGGACTTCAGGAAACAGCAGAGGGAACACCCCCCTATCCACATCGATGGAACAGTAGTGGAGAGGGTAGCAAGTTTTAAGTTCCTCGGCATACACATCACAGACAAACTGAATTGGTCCACTCACACTGACAGCGTCGTGAAGAAGGCGCAGCAGCGCCTCTTCAACCTCAGGAGGCTGAAGAAATTCGGCTTGTCACCAAAAGCACTCACAAACTTCTACAGATGCACAATCGAGAGCATCCTGGTGGGCTGTATCACCGCCTGGTACGGCAACTGCTCCACCCTCAACCGTAAGGCTCTCCAGAGGGTAGTGAGGTCTGCACAACGCATCACCGGGGCAAACTACCTGCCCTCCAGGACACCTACACCACCCGATGTTACAGGAAGGCCATAAAGATCATCAAGGACATCAACCACCCGAACCACTGCCTGTTCACCCCGCTATCATCCAGAAGGCGAGGTCAGTACAGGTGCATCAAAGCTGGGACCGAGAGACTGAAAAACAGCTTCTATCTCAAGGCCATCAGACTGTTAAACAGCCACCACTAACATTGAGTGGCTGCTGCCAACACACTGTCATTGACACTGACCCAACTCCAGCCACTTTAATAATGGGAATTGATGGGAAATGTTGTAAATATATCACTAGCCACTTTAAACAATGCTACCTTATATAATGTTACTTACCCTACATTATTCATCTCATATGCATACGTATATACTGTACTCTACATCATCGACTGCATCCTTATGTAATACATGTATCACTAGCCACTTTAACTATGCCACTTTGTTTACTTTGTCTACATTCTCATCTCATATGTATATACTGTACTCGATACCATCTACTGTATGCTGCTCTGTACCATCACTCATTCATATATCCTTATGTACATATTCTTTATCCCCTTACACTGTGTATAAGACAGTAGTTTTGGAATTGTTAGTTAGATTACTTGTTGGTTATCACTGCATTGTCGGAACTAGAAGCACAAGCATTTCGCTACACTCGCATTAACATCTGCTAACCATGTGTATGTGACAAATAAAATTTGATTTGATTTGAATTAGTGGTTAGAGTGTAGAGGCGGCAGGTAGCCTAGTGGTTAGAGTGCTCCGTGTGAGCGACGAGCATGTCCGGTTTCTGGGGCGGCAGGGTAGCCTAGTGGTTAGAGTGTAGAGGCGGCAGCGTAGCCTAGTGGTTAGAGTGTAGGGGCGGCAGGTAGCCTAGTGGTTAGAGTGTAGAGGCGGCAGCGTAGCCTAGTGGTTAGAGTGTAGAGGCAGCAGGTAGCCTAGTGGTTAGAGTGTAGAGGCGGCAGGTAGCCTAGTGGTTAGAGTGTAGAGGCGGCAGGTAGCCTAGTGGTTAGAGTGTAGAGGCGGCAGGTAGCCTAGTGGTTAGAGTGTAGAGGCGGCAGCGTAGCCTAGTGGTTAGAGTGTAGAGGCGGCAGGTAGCCTAGTGGTTAGAGTGTAGAGGCGGCAGCGTAGCCTAGTGGTTAGAGTGTAGAGGCAGCAGCGTAGCCTAGTGGTTAGAGTGCTCCGTGTGAGCGACGAGCATGTCCGGTTTCTGGGGCGGCAGGGTAGCCTAGTGGTTAGAGTGTAGAGGCGGCAGCGTAGCCTAGTGGTTAGAGTGTAGGGGCGGCAGGTAGCCTAGTGGTTAGAGTGTAGAGGCGGCAGCGTAGCCTAGTGGTTAGAGTGTAGAGGCGGCAGGTAGCCTAGTGGTTAGAGTGTAGAGGCGGCAGGTAGCCTAGTGGTTAGAGTGTAGAGGCGGCAGGTAGCCTAGTGGTTAGAGTGTAGAGGCGGCAGGTAGCCTAGTGGTTAGAGTGTAGAGGCGGCAGCGTAGCCTAGTGGTTAGAGTGTAGAGGCGGCAGGTAGCCTAGTGGTTAGAGTGTAGAGGCGGCAGCGTAGCCTAGTGGTTAGAGTGTAGAGGCAGCAGCGTAGCCTAGTGGTTAGAGTGCTCCGTGTGAGCAACGAGCATGTCCGGTTTCTGGGGCGGCAGGGTAGCCTAGTGGTTAGAGTGTAGAGGCGGCAGCGTAGCCTAGTGGTTAGAGTGTAGGGGCGGCAGGTAGCCTAGTGGTTAGAGTGTAGTGGCGGCAGCGTAGCCTAGTGGTTAGAGTGTAGAGGCAGCAGGTAGCCTAGTGGTTAGAGTGTAGAGGCGGCAGGTAGCCTAGTGGTTAGAGTGTAGAGGCGGCAGGTAGCCTAGTGGTTAGAGTGTAGAGGCGGCAGGTAGCCTAGTGGTTAGAGTGTAGAGGCGGCAGCGTAGCCTAGTGGTTAGAGTGTAGAGGCAGCAGGTAGCCTAGTGGTTAGAGTGTAGAGGCGGCAGGTAGCCTAGTGGTTAGAGTGTAGAGGCGGCAGGTAGCCTAGTGGTTAGAGTGTAGAGGCGGCAGGTAGCCTAGTGGTTAGAGTGTAGAGGCGGCAGCGTAGCCTAGTGGTTAGAGTGTAGAGGCAGCAGCGTAGCCTAGTGGTTAGAGTGCTCCGTGTGAGCAACGAGCATGTCCGGTTTCTGGGGCGGCAGGGTAGCCTAGTGGTTAGAGTGTAGAGGCGGCAGCGTAGCCTAGTGGTTAGAGTGTAGGGGCGGCAGGTAGCCTAGTGGTTAGAGTGTAGAGGCGGCAGGTAGCCTAGTGGTTAGAGTGCTCCGTGTGAGCAACGAGCATGTCCGGTTTCTGGGGCGGCAGGGTAGCCTAGTGGTTAGAGTGTAGAGGCGGCAGCGTAGCCTAGTGGTTCGAGTGTAGGGGCGGCAGGTAGCCTAGTGGTTAGAGTGTAGAGGCGGCAGCGTAGCCTAGTGGTTAGAGTGCTCCGTGTGAGCAACGAGCATGTCCAGTTTCTGGGGCGGCAGGGTAGCCTAGTGGTTAGAGCATTGGACTAGTAACCGAAAGGTTGCAAGTTCAAATCCCCGAGCTGACAAGGTACAAAATCTGCCGTTCTGCCCCTGAGCAGGCAGTTAACCCACTGTTCCTAGGCCGTCATTGAAAATAAGAATTTGTTCTTAACTGACTTGCCTAGTAAAATAAAGGTCAAATATATATTTTTTTAAATCCTGATAATATTGAGGCAGACCACACACAGAAAGTAGACCTACGTGGTCTGTTGCATGAAAAAGTAGGAAAATGCCCATTTGGCAGTGCCAGATTTATGATTGTCATAACTCACCACGTTCATCACTAATAAGCTGAGCTTCTCAGTATTTTTTTTTCACCAGGCTTCATAGTGAAAGAGCAAAATATCATGATCTGATGGTTCCGCATATCCAGAGAAGACGTCGTGAAAACAAAACAGCTGTATGTCCTCACCTCACTGGCGCGAGAAACTCTTGAGGCCCTGCGATAGGCTAATTAATGTTGCATGTTCTCTAGTGACAGCTTCGGGGCAAACCCAGTTGATGATTTGATACAATGTTGCACTTCACTAGCAATAGCTCAAGTCAAGACCAATGGAAAGGGAGGCAGACAAGGCAGAGTAGAGCGAGAGATGAACGTGAACTGTTTTCTACTTCTAAGGATCCCGACTTTGTTTAAATGTTTTAACATTTAAATGTTCACACCCTAGTAAATAAACTGCTATGAAAAATGTAGATGTTCTTCATGAGGTATTCTAACTACGACGAGCTCAAACTCGAGACTTCCTTAACATTAGAAATCGCCCACCAGCTGTTGTTAACTTCTTATGGGCAGGTGGGACGGTAGCTTCCCACCTGCTCATAATGGGCAGGGAATGGAATGAGAGCTGTCTGTCGCTATGGGAATGGAATGAGAGCTCTGTCTGTCTCTATGGGAATGGAATGAGAGCTGTCTGTCGCTATGGGAATGGAATGAGAGCTGTCTGTCGCTATGGGAATGGAATGAGAGCTCTGTCTGTCGCTATGGGAATGGAATGAGAGCTGTCTGTCGCTATGGGAATGGAATGAGAGCTGTCTGTCGCTATGGGAATGGAATGAGAGCTCTGTCTGTCGCTATGGGAATGGAATGAGAGCTGCTATGGGAATGGAATGAGAGCTGTCTGTCGCTATGGGAATGGAATGAGAGCTCTGTCTGTCTCTATGGGAATGGAATGAGAGCTCTGTCTGTCTCTATGGGAATGGAATGAGAGCTGTCTGTCGCTATGGGAATGGAATGAGAGCTCTGTCTGTCTCTATGGGAATGGAATGAGAGCTCTGTCTGTCTCTATGGGAATGGAATGAGAGCTGTCTGTCGCTATGGGAATGGAATGAGAGCTGCTATGGGAATGGAATGAGAGCTGTCTGTCGCTATGGGAATGGAATGAGAGCTCTGTCTGTCGCTATGGGAATGGAATGAGAGCTCTGTCTGTCGCTATGGGAATGGAATGAGAGCTCTGTCTGTCTCTATGTGAATGGAATGAGAGCTGTCTGTCGCGGTGGGAATGGAATGAGAGCGCTGTCTGTCGCTATGGGAATGGAATGAGAGCTGTCTGTCGCTATGGGAATGGAATGAGAACTCTGTCTGTCGCTATGGGAATGGAATGAGAGCTGCTATGGGAATGAAATGAGAGCTGTCTGTCGCTATGGGAATGGAATTAGAGCTCTGTCTGTCGCTATGGGAATGGAATGAGAGCTCTGTCTGTCGCTATGGGAATGGAATGAGAGCTCTGTCTGTCGCTATGGGAATGGAATGAGAGCTCTGTCTGTCGCTATGGGAATGGAATGAGAGCTGTCTGTCGCTATGGGAATGGAATGAGAGCTCTGTCTGTCGCTATGGGAATGGAATGAGAGCTCTGCCTTTCGCTATGGGAATGGAATGAGAGCTACTATGGGAATGAAATGAGAGCTGTCTGTCGCTATGGGAATGGAATTAGAGCTCTGTCTGTCGCTATGGGAATGGAATGAGAGCTCTGTCTGTCGCTATGGGAATGGAATGAGAGCTCTGTCTGTCGCTATGGGAATGGAATGAGAGCTGTCTGTCGCTATGGGAATGGAATGAGAGCTCTGTCTGTCGCTATGGGAATGGAATGAGAGCTCTGTCTGTCGCTATGGGAATGGAATGAGAGCTCTGTCTGTCTCTATGGGAATGGAATGAGAGCTGTCTGTCGCTATGGGAATGGAATGAGAGCGCTGTCTGTCGCTATGGGAATGGAATGAGAGCTCTGTCTGTCGCTATGGGAATGGAATGAGAGCTCTGTCTGTCGCTATGGGAATGGAATGAGAGCTCTGTCTGTCGCTATGGGAATGGAATGAGAGCTCTGTCTGTCGCTATGGGAATGGAATGAGAGCTGTCTGTCGCTATGGGAATGGAATGAGAGCTCTTGTCTGTCGCTATGGGAATGGAATGAGAGCTCTGTCTGTCGCTATGGGAATGGAATGAGAGCTGCTATGGGAATGAAATGAGAGCTGTCTGTCGCTATGGGAATGGAATTAGAGCTCTGTCTGTCGCTATGGGAATGGAATGAGAGCTCTGTCTGTCGCTATGGGAATGGAATGAAAGCTGTCTGTCGCTATGGGAATGGAATGAGAGCTCTGTCTGTCGCTATGGGAATGGAATGAGAGCTCTGTCTGTCGCTATGGGAATGGAATGAGAGCTGTCTGTCGCTATGGGAATGGAATGAGAGCTCTGTCTGTCGCTATGGGAATGGAATGAGAGCTCTGTCGGTCGCTATGGGAATGGAATTTGAGCTCTGTCTGTCGCTATGGATAGTAAACAGTCATGGTCAAAACATGTTTGTCCATAATAAAGAGCTGCTCTGCCTTCTTAACAACACTATCAACAAGGCAGGTCCTACAGGCCGTAGATCTGTCGCAGCTGGACTACTGTTCAGTCGTGTGGTCAGGTGCCATAAAGAGGCATTTACGAAAATTACAATTGGCTCAGATCAGGGCAGCACAGCTTAAATGTACATGCGGAGCTACTATTAATGGTATGCATGTCAATCTCTCATGGCTCAAAGTGGAGGAGAGATTGACTTCATCACTACTTGTATTTGTAAGAAGTGTTGACATGCTGAATAAACCGAGCTGTCTGTTTAAACTACTAGCTCACCGCTCAGACACCCATGACGACCCCACAAGACATGCCACCAGAGGTCTCTTCACAGTCCCCAAGTCCAGAACAGACTATGGGAGGTGCACAGTACAACATAAAGCCATGACTACATGGAACTCTATTCCACAGTACTACATAGAGACATGACTACATGGAACTCTATTCCACATCACGTAACTGATGCAAGCAGTAGAATCAGATGGAAGAAAAATATATAAAATACACCTTATGGAAGCAAGGAAGAGAGAGAGATAGAAAGATGGAGGGAGGAATGGATGGGAAGCAGGGACTGTGAAGAGACACACACGATAACATGCACACTCTATACGTACACATAGATGTTGTATTGTAGATATGTGATAGTGGAGGTCTGAGGGAACACACTAAATGTGTGGAACTAATGGGGATCCATAATATACCCAGGAAGAGTAGCTGCTGTCTTGGCAGGAACTAATGGGGATCCATAATAAACCCCAGGAAGAGAAGCTGCTGCATTGGCAGGAACTAATGGGGATCCATAATAAACCCCAGGAAGAGAAGCTGCTAACTTGGCAGGAACGAATGGGGATCCATAATATACCCAGGAAGAGTAGCTGCTGCCTTGACAGGAACTAATGGGGATCCATAATAAACCCCAGGAAGAGAAGCTGCTGCCTTGGCAGGAACTAATGGGGATCCATAATAAACCCCAGGAAGAGTAGCTGCTGCCTTGGCAGGAACTAATGGCGATCCATAATAAACCCCAGGAAGAGTAGCTGCTTTCTTGGCAGGAACTAATGGGGATCCATAATAAACCCCAGGAAGAGTAGCTGCTTTCTTGGCAGGAACTAATGGGGATCCATAATAAACCCCAGGAAGAGTAGCTGCTGCCTTGACAGGAACTAATGGGGATCCATAATAAACTCCAGGAAGAGTAGCTGCTGCCTTGGCAGGAACTAATGGGGATCCATAATAAACCCCAGGAAGAGTAGCTGCTGCCTTGTCAGGAACTAATGGGGATCCATAATAAACCACAGGAAGAGTAACTGCTGCCTTGACAGGAACTAATGGGGATCCATAATAAACCCCAGGAAGAGTAGCTGCTGCCTTGACAGGAACTAATGGGGATCCATAATAAACCCCAGGAAGAGTAGCTGCTGCCTTGACAGGAACTAATGGGGATCCATAATAAACCCCAGGAAGAGTAGCTGCTGCCTTGGCAGGAACTAATGGGGATCCATAATAAACCCCAGGAAGAGTAGCTGCTGCCTTGATCCTTAATAAATATAAGATAACAGGGTCTCAACCCTGCACTTCGGCATTGTACTCAACTTGATAAAGAAAATATTCTTCACTTATGAATCCCGGTTTCAACTGTATCGGGCAGATGGCAGACAGTATGTATGGTGTCGTGTGGGCGAGCGGTTTGCTAATGTCAACGTTGTGAACAGAGTTCCCTATGGTGGCGGTGAGGTTATGGTATGGGCAGGCATAAACTATGGGCAATGAACACAATGGCAATTTGAATGAGATACTGTGACAAGATCCTGAGGCCCTCCATCACCTCATCTTTCAGCATGATAATTCATGGCCCCATGTCGCAAGGATCTGTACACATTTTCTGGAAGCTGAAAATGTCCCAGTTCTTCCATGGCCTGCATACTCACCAGACATGTCACCCATTGAGCATGTTTGGGATGCTGTGGATCGAGGTGTACGACAGCGTGTTCCAGTTCCCGCCAATATCCAGCAACTACACACAGCCATTTGAAGAGGAGTGGGACAACATTCCACAGGCCACAATCAACAGCCTGATCAACTCTATTTGAAGGAGATGTGTCGCGCTGCAAATGGTCACCGTCACCGTGTGTGTCATTGTATACCTTATTATATTTTGTAATAAATCATTTACATTTTCTAGAATGCCAAAACAAAAAGCACAAAAAAAAGTATGTAAACTTAACATGATGAACAGGAAGGACATTTACGATCACGGGTGGCCAATATGATCTATCTGAAAGCCACGCCCCCTAATAAATCACGCCTTCTGAAAAGAGCCTAAGGATTAGATTAGATTAGATGCTTGGTTAACACGATGCATGATTGTTAAATAAACTGAACTGATTGGTTAAATTAATCCCATGTTATACACGCAACCCAATTTGGTTCTGTCAAAAGAACTTAGCGTGTGTTCTGTCCAATATTTACCCAACAAATAACCCATATTGTATACAGTTAGCCCATTGGTGGGAATCAGGCTTTAGGTGTGTCATGAACATTCATAGAAGAATCATTCGTTACAACAGAGAAACAAACCCTGTCCCTTCGTGAGCTTATTCAAAGATGAGAGTCCGGAATCCTGGCCTAAATATAAATCACATTTCTATTTTGTAGAGCTGTCAAGCTTTTTCTTTTTGAGATGTTAATTTAAAAATACCACTTTTCAGAAACACCTCTAAAGGCTACGTTCTGAAGTGCCTTTATTCTACGTTTCTTCTCCCATCTCAACAGTTTACCATCTCAACCTCCCAAGAAATATGGATTTATGCGTTTAAAAAATATATATATATATATATATTCCCCGCCTGCCTGCATACTAACAGAAATGAGTCCTTTGATGCACGAGGAGCGCTCTGATCTTTTAAGTCTTAAATCCACTTGTGATGATTTGCCTGGAACGGAGAGAGCGGAGGGAAGAGTGGATAGAGGGGGTGGGGATAGTATGTGTCCAGCCCTCCAAAAGCCTCTCTTTTTTATTTATTTTATTTAAGTTACAGTCATGGCCTCCCCCAGCCAAACCCAGACGACACTGGGACAATTGTGCGCCACCCTATGGGACTCACAATAAAGTCTGGTTGTGATACAGTCTGGAATCGAACCAGGGTCTGTAGTGCCATCTCTAGCACTGAAATGCAGTGCCTTAGACCGCTGTGCCACTCGGGAGCTCCTGTCTGTCTGTCTCTCTGTCTCTCTGTCTCTGTCTCTCTGTGTCTCTGTCTCTCTGTGTCTCTGTCTCTGTCTGTCTGTCTGTCTGTGTCTCTGTGTCTCTGTCTCTCTGTGTCTCTGTCTGTCTGTCTCTCTGTCTCTCTGTCTCTATGTGTCTCTGTGTCTCTGTCTCTCTCTCTGTCTCTCTGTGTCTCTGTCTCTCTGTGTCTCTGTCTCTCTGTGTCTCTGTCTCTGTCTGTCTGTCTGTCTGTGTCTCTGTGTCTCTGTCTCTCTGTGTCTCTGTCTGTCTGTCTCTCTGTCTCTCTGTCTCTATGTGTCTCTGTGTCTCTGTCTCTCTCTCTGTCTCTATGTGTCTCTGTGTCTCTGTCTCTCTCTCTGTCTCTCTGTCTCTCTGTGTCTCTGTCTCTCTGTCTGTCTCTCTGTCTCTCTGTGTCTCTGTGTCTCTGTCTCTCTGTCTCTCTGTCTCTCTGTCTCTCTGTGTCTGTGTCTCTCTGTCTCTCTCAAAAAATATCCCCTGGTCGTCCCTAGATACCCTCAGTATACAGAACCAGTCAAAACTCATTCAAGGGTTTTTCTTTATCTTTCCTACATTGTAGAATAAAAGTGAAGACATCAAAACTGTAAAATAGCACATATGGAATCATGTAGTAACACACACACTGACTCACTCACTGTGTGAATTAATGATTTTTGAATGGCTTTCCCTGTCCTCCATACATACATCTGTAAGATCCAGTTCAATCATTTACATTTCAAACACAGATTCAACTTCAAAGAACAGGTAGCTTTTCCCTTCTTTTTTTTTTAAAAAGCCTCACGAAGGAGGGCAGTGATTGGTTAACGATAACAAATCAGACATTGTATAGGTATCTTTTCAAGCAGCAGCTATGGAGTTTTAATGGCTGTGAGAAAACTGTTATGTTTTCGCCAGACATAATGGGACCAATGTCGTCCAAAAAAAAAAAAAAAAGTTGACTCATTGGATGATTCATCAAGACTGAAGAGATGATTGTAGACTTTTTTGAACGGTTCCAAAACTACAAAAAAAAAACATTTTTACAGTAAGAACCTCATACCAACGGTGGTGGTTTGGAGATGCTTTGCTGCCTCAGGACCTGGACTTGCCTTAATAGAAGGAACCATGAATCCTGCTCTGTATCAGAGAATTCTACAGGAGGATGTCAGGCCATCTGTCTGTGAGCAGAAGCTGAAGTGCAGTTGGGTCGTGCAGCAAGACAACGATCCAAAACACACAATCGAGTCGACATGAAGGTCTGATTTCATTACTACTGAAACAGGACCCGGGTGGTATTATGCTCACTTCAACGCAAGCAACAATGAAGCATGCATGAGAGCACCAGCTGTTCCGGACGACTATGTGATCAACGCTCTCCGATGTGAGCAAGAGCATTATAAACATTCAGAAAGCCACGGGGCCAGACGGATTACCAGGACTTGTACTCAAAGCATGTGCTGACCAACTGGCAAGTGTCTTCACTGACATTTTCAACCTCTCGCTGGCCGAGCCTGTAATACCAACATGTTTTAAACAGACCACCATAGTATCATCCCTGTGCCAAAGAATGGGAAGGTAACCTGCCTAAATGACTACAGACCCGTAGCGTCAGCAGTCATGAAGTGCTTTGAAAGGCTGGTAATGGCTCACATCAACACCATCATCCCAGAAACACACTTCACTTTGCATACCGCACAAACAGATCCACAGATGATGCAATCTCAATCGCACTCCACACTGCCCTTTCCCACCTGGACAAAAAGAACACCTGTTCATTGACCACAGCTCAGCGTTCAACACCGTAGTGCCCTCGAAGTTCATCACTAAGCTAAGGACCCTGGGACTAAACACCTCCCTCTGCAACTGGATCCTGGACTTCCTGACGGGCCGCCCCCAGGTTGTAAGGGTAGGTAACAACACATCTGCCACGCTGATGATCAACACTGGGACCCCTCAGGGGTGTGTGCTTAGTCCCCTCCTGTATTCCCTGTTCACCCACAACTGCGTGGCCAAGCACGACTCCAACACCATCATTAAGTTTTCTTACGACACAACAGTGGTAGGCCTGATCACCGACAACGACGAGACAGCCTATAGGGAGGAGGTCAGAGACCTGGCAGTGTGGTACCAGGACAACAACGCCTCTCTCAGTGTGAGCAAGGCAAAGGAGCTGATTGTGGACTACAGGAAAAGGCAGGCCGAACAGGCCCCCATTAACATCAATGGGATTGAAGTGGAGCGGGTCGAGAGTTTCAAGTTCCTTGGTGTCCACATCACAAAACGAACTATCATGGTCCAAACACACCAAGACAGTCGTGAAGAGGGCACGACAACCCACCCTCCCCTTAGGAGACTGAAAAGATTTGGCCTCCACATTGACTCTATACTGGTACCCTCTGTATATAGCCTCCACATTGACTGTACCGTAACACCCTGTATATAACCTCCACATTGACTCTATACCGTAATACCCTGTATATAGCCTCCACATTGACTCTGTACCGTAACACCCTGTATATAACCTCCACATTGACTCTGTACCGGTACCCCCTGTATATAGCCTCCACATTGACTCTGTACCGTAAAACCCTGTATATAACCTCCACGATCGCTACCTGCACCTACCCGCCTGTCCAACATCACTACTCTGGACGGCTCTGACTTAGAATACGTGGACAACTACAAATACTTAGGTGTCTGGTTAGACTGTAAACTCTCCTTCCAGACCCATATCAAACATCTCCAATCCAAAGTTAAATCTAGAATTGGCTTCCTATTTCGCAACAAAGCATCCTTCACTCATGCTGCCAAACATACCCTTGTAAAATTGACCATCCTACCAATCCTCGACTTTGGCGATGTCATTTACAAAATAGCCTCCAATACCCTACTCAACAAATTGGATGCAGTCTATCACAGTGCAATCCGTTTTGTCACCAAAGCCCCATATACTACCCACCATTGCGACCTGTACGCTCTCGTTGGCTGGCCTCGCTTCATACTCGTCCCAAACCCACTGGCTCCATGTCATCTACAAGACCCTGCTAGGTAAAGTCCCCCTTATCTCAGCTCGCTGGTCACCATAGCATCTCCCACCTGTAGCACACGCTCCAGCAGGTATATCTCTCTAGTCACCCCCAAAACCAATTCTTTCTTTGGCCGCCTCTCCTTCCAGTTCTCTGCTGCCAATGACTGGAACGAACTACAAAAATCTCTTAAATTGGAAACACTTATCCCCCTCACTAGCTTTAAGCACCAACTGTCAGAGCATCTTACAGATTACTGCACCTGTACATACCCCACCTATAATTTAGCCCAAACAACTACCTCTTTCCCAACTGTATTTAATTTATTTATTTATTTTGCTCCTTTGCACCCCATTATTTTTATTTCTACTTTGCACATTCTTCCATTGCAAAACTACCATTCCAGTGTTTTACTTGCTATATTGTATTTACTTTGCCACCATGGCCTTTTTTGCCTTTACCTCCCTTCTCACCTAATTTGCTCACATTGTATATAGACTTGTTTTTTTTACTGTATTATTGACTGTATGTTTGTTTTACTCCATGTGTAACTCTGTGTCGTTGTATGTGTCGAACTGCTTTGCTTTATCTTGGCCAGGTCGCAATTGTAAATGAGAACTTGTTCTCAACTTGCTTACCTGGTTAAATAAAGGTGAAATAAAAATAAATAAAAAATTGATTCTGTACCGTAACACCCTGTATATAACCTCCACATTGACTCTGTACCGGTACCCCCTGTATATAGCCTCCACATTGACTCTGTACCGTAATACCCTGTATATAGCCTCCACATTGACTCTGTACCCTAAAACCCTGTATATAGCCTCCACATTGACTCTGTACCGTAATACCCTGTATATAGCCTCCACATTGACTCTGTACCGTAACACCCTGTATATAGCCTCCACATTGACTCTGTACCCTAAAACCCTGTATATAGCCTCCACATTGACTCTGTACCCTAAAACCCTGTATATAGCCTCCACATTGACTCTGTACCGTAATACCCTGTATATAGCCTCCATATTGACTCTGTACAGTAACACCCTGTATATAGCCTCCACATTGACTCTGTACTGGTACCCCCTGTATATAGCCTCCACATTGACTCTGTACCGTAACACCCTGTATATAACCTCCACATTGACTCTGTACCGGTACCCCCTGTATAGCCTCCACATTGACTCTGTACCGGTACCCCCTGTATATAGCCTCCACATTGACTCTGTACCATAACACCCTGTATATAGCCTCCACATTGACTCTGTAACGTAACACCCTGTATATAGCCTCCACATTGACTCTGTACCGGTACCCCCTGTATATAGCCTCCACATTGACTCTGTACCGGTACCCCCTGTATATAGCCTCCACAGTAACACCCTGTATATAGCCTCCACAGTAACACCCTGTATATAGCCTCCACAGTAACACCCTGTATATAGCCTCCACAGTAACACCCTGTATATAGCCTCCACAGTAACACCCTGTATATAGCCTCCACAGTAACACCCTGTATATAGCCTCCACAGTAACACCCTGTATATAGCCTCCACAGTAACACCCTGTATATAGCCTCCACAGTAACACCCTGTATATAGCCTCCACAGTAACACCCTGTTATTGTTACGTACATTTCTTATTTTTTTGTAAATATTTTCTTAACTCTATTTCATGAACTGCATTTCACGTTAAGGTCTACATCTGTTGTCATCGGCACATGTGACTAATAAAGTTTGATTTGATTTTGATTTAATTTACCATCACAGCCACCTAATCATCACGTCCAATTGGCTCATTCCTTCCCCCCCCCCTCTCCTCTATAACTATTTCACAGGTCATTACTGTAAATGAGAATCTCAGTCAACTTACCTGTTAAAAGGTTAAATAAAATACAGAGAGAAAGTTGGCTTTCAAAGCTTCAATTAGATGCACAGAAGGATGACAGTGGTCTCTCTTTTCTCTCAACCCCCCCCCCCTCCTATCCCTCTCTCTCTCATCCCTCTCTCTCTCCACCTCTATCGCTCTCTCTCAACCCTCTCTCAACCCCCCTCCTATCCCTCTCTCTCTCATCCCTCTCTCTCTCCACCTCTATCGCTCTCTCTCAACCCCCCCTCCTTTTTGGAAAATATCCCTCTCTCTCTCATCCCTCTCTCTCCACCTCTATCGTTCTCTCTCAACCCTCTCTCTCAACCCCCCCTCCTATCCCTCTCTCTCCACCTCCTATCGCTCTCTCTCAACCCTCTCTCTCTCAACCCCTCCTATCCCTCTCTCTCTCATCCCTCTCTCTCTCCACCTCTATCGCTCTCTCTCAACCCTCTCTCTCAACCCCCCTCCTATCCCTCTCTCTCATCCCTCTCTCTCTCCACCTCTATCGCTCTCTCTCATCCCTCTCTCTCTCATCCCTCTCTCTCTCATCCCTCTCTCTCTCATCCCTCTCTCTCTCCACCTCTATCGCTCTCTCTCAACCCTCTCTCTCAACCCCCTCCTCTCTCTCGCTCTTTCTCCCCTATCTCTGTCCCTCTCTCTCTCCACCTCTATCGCTCTCTCTCATCCCTCTCTCTCTCATCCCCCTCTCTCTCATCCCTCTCTCTCTCATCCCTCTCTCTCTCATCCCTCTCTCTCTCCATCTCTATCGCTCTCTCTCAACCCTCTCTCTCAACCCCCCCCCTCCTATCTCTCGCTCTTTCTCCCCTATCTCTGTCCCTCTCTCTCTCCACCTCTATCGCTCTCTCTCATCCCTCTCTCTCTCATCCCTCTCTCTCTCCACCTCTATCGCTCTCTCTCATCCCTCTCTCTCTCATCCCTTTCTCTCATCCCTCTCTCTCTCCACCTCTATCGCTTTCTCTCATCCCTCTCTCTCTCATCCCCCTCTCTCTCATCCCTCTCTCTCTCATCCCTCTCTCTCCACCTCTATCGCTCTCTCTCATCTCTCTCTCTCTCATCCCCCTCTCTCTCATCCCTCTCTCTCTCCACCTCTATCGCTCTCTCTCATCCTGCTCTCTCTCATCCCTCTCTCTCATCCCTCTCTCTCTCCACCTCTATCGCTCTCTCTCATCCCTCTCTCTCTCATCCCTCTCTCTCTCCACCTCTATCGCTCTCTCTCATCCCTCTCTCTCCTCTCCTCCGCAGGCCCAGTGGGATGGTCTGACAGGTCATATAGTCCTCAATAAGACAGATGGGCTGAGGAGAGACTTCGACTTGGACATCATCAGTCTGAAGGAAGATGGCACGGCCAGGGTGAGTACAGACCTCGGGGGTTGTTTGGTCGGTGGGTGGGTGGGTGGGGGCGTGCCCTGCCAATAACAACCAGGCTTTTCTTCTCCAGAGCTTGACCGTTCCATAGAGAGTCATTCTTGAGATGTGTGTGGTGGGATGTGTGTGTGTGTGTGTGTGTGTGTGTGGGATGTGTGTGTGTGTGTGTGTGTGTGTGTGTGGTGGGATGTGTGTGTGTGTGTGGTGGGATGTGTGTGTGTGTGTGGTGGGATGTGTGTGTGTGTGTGGTGGGATGTGTGTGTGTGTGTGGTGGGATGTGTGTGTGTGTGTGTGTGGGATGTGTGTGTGTGTGTGTGTGGGATGTGTGTGTGTGTGTGTGTGGTGGGATGTGTGTGTGTGTGGTGGGGGATGTGTGTGTGTGTGTGGTGGGATGTGTGTGTGTGTGGTGGGATGTGTGTGTGTGTGTGGTGGGATGTGTGTGTGTGTGTGTGTGGTGGGATGTGTGTGTGTGTGTGTGTGTGTGTGGTGGGATGTGTGTGTGTGTGGTGGGATGTGTGTGTGTGGTGGGATGTGTGTGTGTGTGGTGGGATGTGTGTGTGTGTGTGGGGTGGGGTGTGTGTGTGTGTGTGTGTGTGTGTGTGTGTGTGTGTGTGTGTGTGTGTGTGTGTGTGTGTGTGTGTGTGTGTGTGTGTGGTGGGATGTGTGTGTGTGTGTGTGGTGGGATGTGTGTGTGTGTGTGTGGTGGGATGTGTGTGTGTGTGTGGTGGGATGTGTGTGTGTGTGGTGGGATGTGTGTGTGTGTGTGGTGGGATGTGTGTGTGTGTGTGTGTGGTGGGATGTGTGTGTGTGTGTGTGTGGTGGGATGTGTGTGTGTGTGGTGGGATGGGATGTGTGTGTGTGTGTGTGGTGGGATGTGTGTGTGTGTGTGGTGGGATGTGTGTGTGTGTGGTGGGATGTGTGTGTGTGTGTGTGGTGGGATGTGTGTGTGTGTGGTGGGATGTGTGTGTGTGTGTGCCTCTGTTACACAACCATTGGTTTGGGTAATTCAGGTTCTTTCCTCATCAATGACCATCATGTAAACGTATTGATGGAGGCAGCAGCTGCTCCCCAGTGTACAGAGGAGCGTCACGGAGAGGATGTTTCTACTGGTTAACTTCCTGTTTTCTCCTCAAGGCCCCAGTGTACAGAGGAGCGCCATGGAGAGGATGTTTCTACTGGTTAACTGCCTGTTTTCTCCTCTCTGCCTCTCTTCTCATAAAAGGGCTTTGTAGAAGGCCCCAGTGTACAGAGGAGCACCATGGAGAGGGTGTTTCTACTGGTTAACTGCATGTTTTCTCCTCTCTGCCTCTCTTCTCATAAAAGGGCTTTGTAGAAGGCTCCAGTCGTCTCACTAAAAGGTGGAGCAAGGTTTGTATTTCTACAAGTACGTAACCTTGTGATGTGCCTCCTCTTTACTCTACCGATGAATAGTTCCTGACCTTTACCCTTTGACCCTTTACTCCCTCCTAACAGTCCTTTATGTTTCCTAGTTATTCTGAAACTACCCGTGGAATACCCTCTTATCACAACTTCGATGTGTCGATGTTGACCTACAAGTACTTTGGTCCTATTTCGCTCTCTCCACCCCATCTCTCTCTCTCTCTCTACCATCTCTATCTCTCTCTCCCCCATCTCTCTCTCTCCACCCCATCTCTCTCTCTCTATCATCTCTCTCTCCACCCATCTCTCTCTCTCTCTACCATCTCTCTCTCTCCCCCCATCTCTCTCTCTCTCCTCCCATATCTCTCTCTCCTCCTATGTCTCTCTCTCTACCCCCATCTCTCGCTCTCTCCCCCCATATCTCGCTATCTCCCCTTCTCTCTCTCTCCCCATCTCTCTCTCTCTCCTTCCCCCATCTCTCTCTCCCCATCTCTCTTTTGCTCCTGCATCTCTCTCTCTCTCTCTCTCTCTCCCCCTCATCTCTGTCAATTCAATTCAATTCAAGGGCTTTATTGGCATGGGAAACATGTGTTAACATTGCCAAAGCAAGTGAGGTAGACAACATACAAAGTGAATATAGAAGTGAAAAACAACAGTAAACATTACACATACAGAAGTTTCAAAACAGTAAAGACATTACAAATATTATTATATTTATACAATGTACAAATAGTTAAAGGACACAAGATAAAATGAATAAGCATAAATATGGGTTGTATTTACAATGGTGTTTGTTCTTCACTGGTTGCCCTTTTCTCGTGGCAACAGGTCACAAATCTTGCTGCTGTGATGGCACACTGTGGAATTTCACCCAAAAGATATGGGAGTTTTTCAAAATTGGATTTGTTTTCGAATTCTTTGTGGATCTGTGTAATCTGGGGGAAATATGTCTCTCTAATATGGTCATACATTGGGCAGGAGGTTAGGAAGTGCAGCTCAGTTTCCACCTCATTTTGTGGACAGTGAGCACATAGCCTGTCTTCTCTTGAGAGCCATGTCTGCCTACGGCGGCCTTTCTCAATAGCAAGGCTATGCTCACTGAGTCTGTACATAGTCAAAGCTTTCCTTAATTTTGGGTCAGTCACAGTGGTCAGGTATTCTGCCGCTGTGTACTCTCTGTGTAGGGCCAAATAGCATTCTAGTTTGCTCTGTTTTTTTGTTAATTCTTTCCAATGTGTTAAGTAATTATCTTTTTGTTTTCTCATGATTTGGTTGGGTCTAATTGTGCTGTTGTCCTGGGGCTCTGTAGGGTGTGTTTGTGTTTGTGAACAGAGCCCCAGGACCAGCTTGCTTAGGGGACTCTTCTCCAGGTTCATCTCTCTGTAGGTGATGGCTTTGTTATGGAAGGTTTGTGAATCGCTTCCTTTTAGGTGGTTGTAGAATTTAACGGCTATTTTCTGGATTTTGATAATTAGTGGGTATCGGCCTAATTCTGCTCTGCATGCATTATTTGGTGTTTTACGTTGTACACGGAGGATATTTTTGCAGAATTCTGCGTGCAGACTCTCAATTTGGTGTTTGTCCCATTTTGTGAAGTCTTGGTTGGTGAGCGGACCCCAGACCTCACAACATAAAGGGCAATGGGCTCTATGACTGATTCAAGTATTTTTAGCCAAATCCTAATTGGTATGTTGAAATTTAGGTTTCTGTTGATGGCATAGAATGCCCTTCTTGCCTTGTCTCTCAGATCGTTCACAGCTTTGTGGAAGTTACCTGTGGCGCTGATGTTTAGGCCAAGGTATGTATAGTTTTTTGTGTGCTCTAGGGCAACAGTGTCTAGATGGAATTTGTATTTGTGGTCCTGGTGACTGGACCTTTTTTGGAACACCATTATTTTGGTCTTACTGAGATTTACTGTCAGGGCCCAGGTCTGACAGAATTTGTGCATAAGATCTAGGTGCTGCTGTAGGCCCTCCTTGGTTGGTGACAGAAGCACCAGATCATCAGCAAACAGCAGACATTTGACTTTGGATTCTAGCAGGGGGAGGCCGGGTGCTGCAGACTTTTCTAGTGCCCGCGCCAATTCGTTGATATATATGTTGAAGAGGGTGGGGCTTAAGCTGCATCCCTGTCTAACCCCACGACCCTGTGTGAAGAAATGTGTGTGTTTTTTGCCAATTTTAACCGCACACTTGTTGTTTGTGTACATGGATTTTATAATGTCGTATGTTTTACCTCCAACACCACTTTCCATCAGTTTGTATAGCAGACCCTCATGCCAGATTGAGTCGAAGGCTTTTTTGAAATCAACAAAGCATGAGAAGACTTTGCCTTTGTTTTGGTTTGTTTGGTTGTCAATTAGGGTGTGCAGGGTGAATACATGGTCTGTTGTATGGTAATTTGGTAAAAAGCCAATTTGACATTTGCTCAGTACATTGTTTTCATTGAGGAAATGTACGAGTCTGCTGTTAATAATAATGCAGAGGATTTTCCCAAGGTTACTGTTGACACATATTCCACGGTAGTCATTGGGGTCAAATTTGTCTCCACTTTTGTGGATTGGGGTGATCAGTCCTTGGTTCCAAATATTGGGGAAGATGCCAGAGCTAAGTATGATGTTAAAGAGTTTTAGTATAGCCAATTGGAATTTGTTGTCTGTATATTTGATCATTTCATTGAGGATACCATCGACACCACAGGCCTTTTTGGGTTGAAGGGTTTTTATTTTGTCCTGTAACTCATTCAATGTAATTGGATAATCCAGTGGGTTCTGGTAGTCTTTAATAGTTGATTCTAAGATCTGTATTTGATCATGTATATGTTTTTGCTCTTTGTTCTTTGTTATAGAGCCAAAAAGATTGGAGAAGTGGTTTACCCATACATCTCCATTTTGGATAGATAATTCTTCGTGTTGTTGTTTGTTTAGTGTTTTCCAATTTTCCCAGAAGTGGTTAGAGTCTATGGATTCTTCAATTGCATTGAGCTGATTTCTGACATGCTGTTCCTTCTTTTTCCGTAGTGTATTTCTGTATTGTTTTAGTGATTCACCATAGTGAAGGCGTAGACTCAGGTTTTCCGGGTCTCTATGTTTTTGGTTGGACAGGTTTCTCAATTTCTTTCTTAGATTTTTGCATTCTTCATCAAACCATTTGTCATTATTGTTAATTTTCTTCGGTTTTCTATTTGAGATTTTTAGATTTGATAGGGAAGCTGAGAGGTCAAATATACTGTTAAGATTTTCTACTGCCAGGTTTACACCTTCACTATTACAGTGGAACGTTTTACCCAGGAACTTGTCTAAAAGGGATTGAATTTGTTGTTGCCTAATTGTTTTTTGGTAGGTTTCCAAACTGCATTCCTTCCATCTATAGCATTTCTTAATGTTACTCAGTTCCTTTGGCTTTGATGCCTCATGATTGAGTATTGCTCTGTTTAAGTAGACTGTGATTTTGCTGTGGTCTGATAGGGGTGTCAGTGGGCTGTGTCTCTCTCTCCCCATCTCTCTCCCATCTCTCTCTCCCCCTCATATCTCTCTCTCCCCCATCTCTCTCTCTCCCATCTCTCATCTCTCTCTCTCTCTCTCCCCCTCATCTCTGTCTCTCTCCCCATCTCTCTCTCTCTCCCATCTCTATCTCTCTCCCCCTCATCTCTCTCTCTCCCCCCTCATCTGTCTCTCTCCCATCTCTCTCTCCTCTCTCCCTTCCCCATCTCTCTCTCTCTCCCCCATCTCTCTCTCTCTCTCCCATCTCTCTCTCCTGCCCCCATCTCTCTCTCTCTCCCCCATCTCTCTCTCTCCCATCTCTCTCTCCTTCCCCCATCTCTCTCTCCCCCATCTCTCTCTCTCCCCCCCATCTCTCTCTCCATCTCCCTTTGTTGCTGTCTTTCTCTTTATACAGTATGACAGGCTTTACATAAGGCTGCTGGGTGTGTGATGGTTATGTTATGGTATTGAGAGAGAGAGAGATCGTTTTTATAGTGCGGCCATTTATTGTTGTTGAGCTGCTCTGAGGGGGGAGATAAATTCAAATGGTGTTATGGGACGAAGTGGATGTCTTTCAGAGTGTGATTTCTTCATCTAATAGGCAGTCAGTCCTTCAGAATAGCACCTGGATGGAATCAGAGTCTATAGAAAGAAAAGGTTCCACAATGAACTCAAATACGCCTTTCACACTATTGAGCTGAGTTGCAGGACTACTCTTCACTTCTAACCCACCTCTACGACCCCCCTCTGACCCTCTACGACCCCCCTCTGACCCTCTACAACCCTTATCTGACCCTCTACGGCCCCCTTCTGACCCTCTACAACCCTCCTCTGACCCTCTACGACCTCACTCTGACCCTCTACAACCATCCTCTGACCATCTACGACACCCTCTGACCCTCTACGACCCCCCTCTGACCCTCTACAACCCTCCTCTGACCCTCTACGACCCCCCTCTGACCCTCTATGACATCCCTCTGACCCTCTACGACCCCCCTCTGGACCTCTACGACCCACCTCTGACCCTCTACGACCCCCCTCTGACCCTCTACGAGTCTGTCTGTCAGGTTGTCTGGCTGGCTCAATGATTCATCTAAATCTCTCTATAGCTGAGAGTTGAGCTAAATCTACGTAACTATACTCTATAGGACTTCTTACCTCTAACTGTTTAACATTATGGGAGTAGCAGCTAGGATCCTAGACCAGGGCCGGACATCTCCAGTCCTCAAGAGGCCTGATTGATGTCACAGTCTTGCCCCGGCTAACACACCTGACTCCAGTAATCACCTAATCATGATCTTCAGTTTACAATGCAATTAGTTTAAATCAGCTGTGTTTGCTGGGGATAGGGGGCAGTAGGACGCCAATCAGGCCATGGAGGACTGGAGTTGCCCACCCCTGATCTAGACCATGGAGAATCTCCGTCACAAATCATTTTTATTCCAGGACTGTAGGGTTAATCTGTCCCCGGGGAAACCGTCTCCGGGGAAACCGTCAATCTGATGAACGATCCTTTATTACTTGTGCCCCTTCCCTTCCCATGCTGCTGTGAGTTGGCCTCTGTGGTGTAACCCAATAGGATATTAGTAATTGGATAATCTACGTGGGTCTATTTGAGTCCCCAATAGCACCCTATTCCCTATGAACCCTGGTCTAAAGTAGTGCACTATATAGGGAATAGGGTGCCATAGGGCTCTGGTCTAAAGTAGTGCACTATATAGGGAATAGGGTGGCATAGGGCTCTGGTCTAAAGTAGTGCACTATATAGGGAATAGGGTGCCATAGTGCTCTGGACTAAAGTAGTGCACTATATATAGGGAATAGGGTGCCATAGGGCTCTGGTCTAAAGTAGTGCACTATATAGGGAATAGGGTGCCATAGGGCTCTGGTCTAAAGTTACTTAATACTTCATGTTTTTTTATTCAGATTGCGGTGTGGAACTCCTACACGGGTTTGAACCTTACAGAGACCAACAGGGATAAAACCAACAATGTGACGGACTCTATGGCCAACAGGACACTGATCGTTACTACTATATTGGTGAGAGGAGGAAGAGGAGAGGAGAGGGGGAGGAGGAGAGGAGAGGAGAGAAGAGGGGGAGGAGGAGAGGAGAGGGGGAGGAGGAGAGGAGAGGGGGAAGAGGGAGCGGAGAGGAGAGGGGGAAGAGGGGAGGAGAGGAGAGGGGGAAGAGGGGAAGAGGGAGGAGGGTGAGGAGAGGAGAGGAGAGTGGGAGGAGAGGAGAGTGGGGAGGAGAGGAGAGGGAGAAGAGGGGAGGAGAGGAGAGGGAGAAGAGGGGAGGAGAGGAGAGGGGGAGGAGGAGAGGAGAGGGGGAAGAGGGAGGAGAGGTGAGGAGAGGAGAGAGGAGAGGGAGCGGAGAGGAGAGGGGGAAGAGGGGAGGAGAGGAGAGGGGGAGGAGAGGAGAGGGAGCGGAGAGGAGAGGGAGCGGAGAGGAGAGGGGGAGGAGGAGAGGGAGCGGAGAGGAGAGGGGGAAGAGGGGAGGAGAGGAGGGGGAGGAGGAGGAGGAGAGGGGAGTGGAGTGGAGGAGAGGAGAGGAGAGTGGGAGGAGAGGAGAGGAGAGTGGGAGGAGAGGAGAGGGAGTGGAGTGGAGAGGAGAGGGGAAGAGGGGAGGAGAGGAGAGGGGGAGGAGAGGAGAGGAGAGTGGGAGGAGAGGAGAGGGAGGAGAGGAGAGGAGAGTGGGAGGAGAGGAGAGGGGAGCGGAGAGGGGGAGGAGGAGAGGAGAGGAGGAGAGGAGAGGAGAGGAGAGGAGAGTGGGAGGAGAGGAGAGGAGAGTGGGAGGAGAGGAGAGGGAGTGTAGTGGAGAGGAGAGGGGGAAGAGGGGAGGAGAGGAGAGGGGGAGGAGAGGAGAGTGGGAGGAGAGGAGAGGAGAGGAGAGTGGGAGGAGAGGAGAGTGGGAGGAGAGGAGAGGGAGTGGAGAGGAGAGGGGAAGAGGGGAGGGGAGGAGAGGAGAAGAGAAGAGGAGAGGGAGTGGAGAGGAGAGGGGGAAGAGGGGAGGAGAGGAGAGGGGGAGGAGGAGAGGAGAGGAGAGGGGGAAGAGGTGAGGAGAGGAGAGGAGAGGGGGGAGGGGAGAGGGGAGGGGGAGGCGAGGTGAGGGGGAAGAGAGGAAAGAGGGGAGGAGAGGAGGACGAGAGGAGGAGAGGAAGTGTAGAGGAGAGAAAAAGGAAGGAGGGAGGATTATCTTTATTACTATACTGGTGAAAGGGGCAGATATTACAAAACAATATTGTTTTAAAAAGTGCCTATGCTGCCATTATTCATTACAGGAAAACCCTTATGTGATGTTTAAGAAGTCAGACCGGGAGCTGTCCGGTAACGACCGGTTCGAGGGCTACTGCCTGGACCTGCTGAAGGAGCTGTCCAACATCCTGGGGTTCACCTACGAGGTCAAACTGGTGTCTGATGGGAAGTATGGTGCACAAAACGATAAGGGGGAATGGAACGGCATGGTCCGAGAGCTCATCGACCACGTGAGTTGTCGATGAGCTTATTCATGCTGTACCAGTGTAGCCCATGTGGAATGAATGACTAGTTAGTTCGCTGTAGAATCATCGCTCTAGAGGAATCCATCACTCTAGAGGGATCCATCACTCTAGAGGAATCCATCACTCTAGAGGAATCCATCACTCTAGAGGAATCCATCGCTCTAGAGGAATCCATTACTCTAGAGGAATCCATTACTCTAGAGGAATCCATCCCTCTAGAGGAATCCATCCCTCTAGAGGAATCCATCACTCTAGAGGAATCCATCCCTCTAGAGGAATCCATCCGTCTAGAGGAATCCATCACTCTAGTGGAATCCATCACTCTAGAGGAATCCATCACTCTAGAGGAATCCATCACTCTAGAGGAATCCATCACTCTAGTGGAATCCATCACTCTAGAGGAATCCATCACTCTAGAGGAATCCATCACTCTAGAGGAATCCATCACTCTAGAGGAATCCATTACTCTAGAGGAATCCATCACTCTAGAGGAATCCATCACTCTAGAGGAATCCATCACTCTAGAGGAATCCATCACTCTAGTAGAATCCATCGCTCTAGAGGAACCCATCACTAGAGGAATCCATCACTCTAGTAGAATCCATCACTCTAGAGGAATCCATCACTCTAGAGGAATCCATCACTAGAAGAATCCATCACTCTAGAGGAATCCATCACTAGAAGAATCCATCACTCTAGAGGAATCCATCACTCTAGTAGAATCCATCACTCTCGAGGAATCCATAACTAGAGGAATCCATCACTCTAGAGGAATCCATCACTCTAGAGGAATCCATCACTAGAAGAATCCATCACTAGAGGAATCCATCACTCTAGTGGAATCCATCACTCTAGAGGAATCCATCACTCTAAAGGAATCCATCACTCTAGTGGAATCCATCACTCTAGAGGAATCCATCACTCTAGTAGAATCCATCGCTCTAGAGGAACCCATCACTAGAGGAATCCATCACTAGAAGAATCCATCACTCTAGTGTAATCCATCATTCTAGTAGAATCCATCACTCTAGAGGAATCTATCACTCTAGTGGAATCCATCACTATAGTGGAATCCATCACTCTAGTGGAATCCATCATTCTAGAGGAATCCATCACTCTAGAGGAATCCATCACTCTAGAGGAATCCATCACTCTAGTAGAATCCATCACTCTAGAGGAATCCATCACTCTAGAGGTTCCATCACTCTAGAGGAATCCATCACTCTAGAGGAATCCATCACTCTAGTGGAATCCATCACTCTAGAGGAATCCATCACTAGAAGAATCCATCACTCTAGAGGAATCCATTACTCTAGAGGAATCCATCCCTCTAGAGGAATCCATCACTCTAGAGGAATCCATCACTCTAGTGGAATCCATCACTCTAGAGGAATCCATCACTCTAGTAGAATCCATCACTCTAGTAGAATCCATCACTCTAGAGGAATCCATCACTCTAGAGGAATCCATCACTCTAGAGGAATCCATCACTCTAGTGGAATCCGTCATTCTACTAGAATCCATCACTCTAGTGGAATCCATCACTCTAGAGGAATCCATCACTCTAGTGGAATCCGTCATTCTACTAGAATCCATCACTCTAGAGGAATCCATCCCTCTAGAGGAATCCATCACTCTAGAGGAATCCATCACTCTAGAGGAATCCATCACTCTAGTGGAATCCATCACTCTAGAGGAATCCATCACTAGAAGAATCCATCACTCTAGAGGAATCCATTACTCTAGAGGAATCCATCCCTCTAGAGGAATCCATCACTCTAGAGGAATCCATCACTCTAGAGGAATCCATCACTCTAGTGGAATCCATCACTCTAGAGGACTCCATCACTCTAGTGGAATCCATCACTCTAGAGGAATCCATCGCTCTAGTGGAATCCGTCATTCTACTAGAATCCATCACTCTAGTGGAATCCATCACTCTAGAGGAATCCATCACTCTAGTGGAATCCGTCATTCTACTAGAATCCATCACTCTAGTGGAATCCATCACTCTAGTGGAATCCGTCATTCTACTAGAATCCATCACTCTAGTGGAATCCATCACTCTAGAGGAATCCATCACTCTAGAGGAATCCATCACTCTAGTGGAATCCATCACTCTAGAGAATTCATCACTCTAGAGGAATCCATCACTCTAGAGAATCCATCACTCTAGAGGAATCCATCACTCTAGAGAATCCATCACTCTAGAGAATCCATCGTGGATTGAAGTGATGTCACCCGCTCAGAGAAGTAGTTGATTCCAAGGCCAACCTAAACTGAGGTGAAATTAAAATGTAATTAAAATACCTCTCTGACCATCACCCCTTCCCTCTCCTCTCAGATAGCTGATCTGGCAGTAGCCCCTCTGACCATCACATATGTGAGGGAGAAGGTGATAGACTTCTCTAAGCCCTTCATGACCTTGGGAATCAGTATCCTGTACAGGAAACCCAACGGCACCAACCCTGGAGTGTTCTCCTTCCTCAACCCCCTGTCGCCTGACATCTGGATGTACGTACTACTGGCCTGCACCGGAGTGAGCTGTGTCCTGTTTGTCATCGCCAGGTAAGTGATTAGGGTAAAGGGTTTTAGGGGCGAGGGTGTAGGGTGCTGCTAGCATGTAGGGGCTGGTTAGGAATTCAGAAATGGTCATTGCTAGTTAAGGGATCAACCCCAAAACCAAAGCATTTCACACTTCAACAGCCCAACAGACTGTGTGATCCATCCTATCCTCCAGTAGATAGGACTGTGTGATCCATCCTATCCTCCAGTAGATAGGACTGTGTGATCCATCCTATCCTCCAGTAGATAGGACTGTGTGATCCATCACATCCTCCAGTAGATAGGACTGTGTGATCCATCCTATCCTCCAGGAGATAGGACTGTGTGATCCATCCTATCCTCCAGTAGATAGGACTGTGTGATCCATCCTCCAGTCCCATCCAGTAGATAGGACTGTGTGATCCATCCTATCCTCCAGTAGATAGGACTGTGTGATCCATCCTATCCTCCAGTAGATAGGACTGTGTGATCCATCCTATCCTCCAGGAGATAGGACTGTGTGATCCATCCTATCCTCCAGTAGATAGGACTGTGTGATCCATCCTATCCTCCAGTAGATAGGACTGTGTGATCCATCCTATCCTCCAGTAGATAGGACTGTGTGATCCATCACATCCTCCAGTAGATAGGACTGTGTGATCCATCCTATCCTCCAGTAGATAGGACTGTGTGATCCATCCTATCCTCCAGGAGATAGGACTGTGTGATCCATCCTATCCTCCAGTAGATAGGACTGTGTGATCCATCCTATCCTCCAGTAGATAGGACTGTGTGATCCATCCTATCCTATACATGTTGTGGTCCCGGATGTGTGTTGAGGTTGTTGAAAAGGAGAACGAGACTATTTGATTTCATTTAAGTTATGTTTGAAAAAAATAACAGCATTAGGTTTTTATTGGTTTCAGTTGTCTTTAACTGTGGTTCATGTTGTCGATTGTAACTAAAGTACAGTATGTGACTATGTGCTGTGTTTTAATCTCTCTCTCTCCCTCTCTCCCCCTTCCTCCCCCTCATTCCCCTCTCCCTCCCCATTCTCTCCCCTTTCTCCTTCCCCTTCTCTCCCCCTCCCCTCTTTCCTCTCCCTCCCTCTCTCCTCTCCCTCCTCCCCCAGGTTTACTCCCTACGAGTGGTACAACCCTCACCCCTGCAACCCCTCATCAGAGTTGCTAGAGAATAATTTCACCTTACTCAATAGTTTCTGGTTCGGAGTGGGAGCTCTCATGCAGCAAGGTATTTAGGTTACAGGTCAACGTTAACACCCATCCTAGAGGCTGCTGGGACCACTGGGTTTATAGATACTGGGTCATGGGGCCACTGAGCCGGTCCTGTGGTCGGTACTGTGGGCCGGTAAACTCCTATTTCTACAGTAAAGACCCTACTGATACTGTAAACCCTGAACTGAGCCGTAACCTTTTAGTAACCTTCTGGTAACCTTCTGGTAACCCTTTAGTAACCTTTATTAACCTTCTAGTAACCTTCTAGTAACCTTTAGTAACCTTTTAGTAACCTTTAGTAACCTTTTAGTAACCTTCTAGTAACCTTTTAGTAACCTTCTAGTAACCTTTAGTAACCTTTAGTAACCTTCTAGTAACCTTTAGTAACCTTTAGTAACCTTTAGTAACCTTTAGTAACCTTTAGTAACCTTTAGTAACCTTCTAGTAACCTTCTAGTAACCTTTTAGTAACCTTCTAGTAACCTTCTAGTAACCTTTAGTAACCTTCTAGTAACCTTTAGTAACCTTTAGTAACCTTCTAGTAACCTTTAGTAACCTTCTAGTAACCTTCTAGTACCCTTTTAGTAACCTTTAGTAACCTTTAGTAACCTTTCAGTGACACCTACAGTTATAGTAGTACAACACCCTCCCCTCCCCGCTCTCAACCAAACCAACATCGGAATAACATAATCATTTAGTCAATTAATAATCTAAACATAACTACATCTATAAACAATCTAAACAAAACTTAATCTATGAATAATCTAAATATATAAATCTAAATCTGTAAATAAATAATCTAAACATATTCTAAATAATCTAAACATATTCTAAATAATCTAAACATATTCTAAATAATCTAAACATATTCTAAACATATTCTAAATAATCTAAACATATTCTAAATAATCTAAACATATTCTAAATAATCTAAATATAATCTAAACATATTCTAAATAATCTAAACATATTCTAAATAATCTAAACATATTCTAAATAATCTAAACATATTCTAAATAATCTAAACATATTCTAAATAATCTAAACATATTCTAAATAATCTAAACATATTCTAAATAATCTAAACATATTCTAAATAATCTAAACATAATCTAAACATAATCTAAACATAATCTAAAATAATCTAAATAATCTAAACATATTCTAAATAATCTAAACATATTCTAAATATATTCTAAATAATCTAAACATATTCTAAATAATCTAAACATATTCTAAATAATCTAAACATATTCTAAACATATTCTAAATAATCTAAACATATTCTAAATAATCTAAACATAACTAAATAATTAATAATCTAAACATACTAAATCTAAATAATCTAAACATATTCTAAATAATCTAAACATATTCTAAATCATAAATAAACTAAATAAAATAATCTAAACATATTCTAAATAATCTAAACAAATTCTAAATAATCTAAACATAACTAAATCTAAATAATCTAAACTATAAATAATCTAAACATATTCTAAATAATCTAAATCTATTAATAATCTAAACATATTCTAAATAATCTAAACATATTCTAAATCTATTAAAATCAATCTAAACATGACTAAATATTCTAAAATAATCTAAACATACTAAATCTAAAATAATCTAAACATATCTAAATCTAATCTAAACATAAAAAATCTAAACATATTCTAAATAATCTAAACATATTCTAAATATTCTATAAATAATCTAAACATATTCTAAATAATCTAAACATATTCTAAATAATCTAAACATATTCTAAATAATCTAAACATATTCTAAATAATTCTAAATAATCTAAACATATTCTAAACATATTCTAAATAATCTAAACATATTCTAAATAATCTAAACATATTCTAAACATATTCTAAATAATCTAAACATATTCTAAACATATTCTAAATAATCTAAACATATTCTAAATAATCTAAACATATTCTAAATAATCTAAACATATTCTAAATAATCTAAACATATTCTAAATAATCTAAACATAATCTAAACATATTCTAAATAATCTAAACATATAAATCTAAATAATCTAAACATACTAAATCTATTAAACATAATTCTAAACATATAAATCTATTAATAATCTAAACATATTCTAAATCTATTAAATAATCTAAATATATTCTAAATCATATTCTAAATAATCTAAACATATAAATCTATTCTAATAATCTAAACATATTCTAAATCATATTCTAAATAATCTAAACATACTCTAAATCTATTAATAATCTAAACATAACTAAACATATTCTAAATAATCTAAACATATTCTAAACATATTAAATAATCTAAACATATT
The DNA here is from genome assembly GCF_034236695.1 of Oncorhynchus nerka. Taxonomy (NCBI): domain Eukaryota; kingdom Metazoa; phylum Chordata; class Actinopteri; order Salmoniformes; family Salmonidae; genus Oncorhynchus; species Oncorhynchus nerka. Next base: position 45,358,582 of record NC_088414.1, read on the forward strand.
CTAAATAATCTAAATATATTCTAAATCTATTCTAAATAATCTAAACATATAAATCTAAACATAATTCTAAATCTATTCTAAATAATCTAAACATATTCTAAATCTATAAATAATCTAAACATATTAAATCTAAATAATCTAAACATATTCTAAATAATCTAAACATATTCTAAATCTAAAATAATCTAAACATAACTAAATCTATAAATAATCTAAACATATTCTAAATCTATTCTAAATAATCTAAACATACTAAATCTAAAATAATCTAAATAATAAACATATTCTAAAATCTAAAATAATCTAAATATGACTAAATCTATAAATAATCTAAACATAACTAAATCTGTAAATAATCTAAACATGACTAAATCTATTAATAATCTAAACATAACTAAATCTATAAATAATCTAAACATAACTAAATCTATTAATAATCTAAACATGACTAAATCTATTAATAATCTAAACATAACTAAATCTATAAATAATCTAAACATAACTAAATCTATAAATAACTAAATCTATAAATAATCTAAACATAACTAAATCTATAAATAACTAAATCTATAAATAATCTAAACATAACTAAATCTATAAATAACTAAATCTATAAATAACTAAATCTATAAATAATCTAAACATAACTAAATCTATTAATAATATAAATATGACTAAATCTATAAATAATCTAAACATATTCTAAATAATTAATAATCTAAATAATCTAAACATATTCTAAATCTAAAATAATCTAAACTAAACAATCTAAATCTATAAATAATCTAAACATAACTAAATCTATTAATAATATAAATCTAAACATGACTAAATCTATTAATAATCTAAATATGACTAAATCTATAAATAATCTAAACATAACTAAATCTATTAATAATATAAATATAACTAAATCTATAAATAATCTAAATAACTAAATCTATTAATAATCTAAACATAACTAAATCATATAAATAATCTAAACATATTCTAAATCTATTCTAAATAATCTAAACATATTCTAAATCTTCTAAATAATCTAAACATATTCTAAATAATAAATAATCTAAACATATTCTAAATCTATATTCTAAAATAATCTAAACATATTCTAAATCTATAAATAATCTAAACATAACTAAATCTATAAATAACTAAATCTATAAATAATCTAAACATAACTAAATCTATAAATAACTAAATCTATAAATAATCTAAACATAACTAAATCTATAAATAACTAAATCTATAAATAATCTAAACATAACTAAATAATCTAAAAATATTCTAAATCTATAAATAATCTAAACATAACTAAATCTATAAATAATCTAAACATAACTAAATCTGTAAATAACTAAATCTATAAATAATCTAAACATAACTAAATCTATTAATAATCTAAATCTAAACATAACTAAATCTATTAATAATCTAAACATGACTAAATCTATAAATAATCTAAATCTAAACATGACTAAATCTATAAATAATCTAAACATAACTAAATCTATTAATAATCTAAACATACTAAATCTATAAATAATCTAAATATATTCTAAACATATTCTAAATAATCTAAACATAACTAAATCTAAAATAATCTAAACATATTCTAAATCTATTAAATAATCTAAACATGATTCTAAATCTATTCTAAATAATCTAAACATATTCTAAATCTATTAATAATCTAAACATATTCTAAATCATATTCTAAATAATCTAAACATATTCTAAATAATAAACATATTCTAAACATAATCTAAACATATTAATAATCTAAACATACTAAAATCTAAACATATTCTAAATAAACTTATTCTAAATCTATTCTAAATAATCTAAACATAACTAAATCTATTAAATAATCTAAACATATTCTAAATCTATAAATAATCTAAACATAATCTAAACATATAAATATATCTAAACATTCTAAACATATTCTAAATAATCTAAACATATAATCTAAACTATTAATAATCTAAACATGACTAAATCTATTAATAATCTAAACATAACTAAATCTATTAATAATCTAAACATGACTAAATCTAAAATAATCTAAACATAACTAAATCTATAAATAATCTAAACATAACTAAATCTATTAATAATCTAAACATAACCCTCAACCCTCCATTACAGCTTCCTATTTTAACCATCAACCCTCCATTACAGCTTCCTGTTTCATCCCTCAACCCTCCATAACAGCTTCCTGTTTCATCCCTCATCCCTCCATTACAGCTTCCTGTTTTAACCAGCAACCCTCCATTACAGCTTCCTGTTTCATCCCTCAACCCTTCATAACAGCTTCCTGTTTCATCCCTCAACCCTCCATTACAGCTTCCTGTTTCATCCCTCAACCCTCCATTACAGCTTCCTGTTTCATCCCTCAACCCTTCATAACAGCTTCCTGTTTCATCCCTCAACCCTTCATAACAGCTTCCTGTTTCATCCCTCAACCCTCCATTACAGCTTCCTGTTTTAACCAGCAACCCTCCATTACAGCTTCCTGTTTCATCCCTCAACCCTCCATTACAGCTTCCTGTTTCATCCCTCAACCCTCCATAACAGCTTCCTGTTTCATCCCTCAACCCTTCATTACAGCATCTTGTTTCATCCCTCAACCCTTCATAACAGCATCTTGTTTCATCCCTCAACCCTCCATTACAGCATCTTGTTTCATCCCTCAACCCTCCGTTACAGAATCCTATTTTAACCCTCATCCCTCCATTACAGAATCCTATTTTATCCCTCAACCCAATCCCTTAACCTCAACAAGGCTCTAGCAGGTTTTACAGTATATGCTAGGTGTGTGCGTGTGTTTGTGAGTGAGTGACCGCATGCATGTCTGATTCTCTGTGTGTGCGTCCGTCCGTGTGTATGTCACCTAGCTTTGTGTACCAGTGTGGAGTTTACGGTGGCCTCTAGCGGTCTGTGGGATGGTGTGTGATAGTACCTCTGCCTTGGATACATGGCAGTAAACCCCACCAGACTCCTCTCTGAAATACACTATTCATGGATTTTATTCTGGAAGCTCCGTAAAGGGTAAGATGTTTAAAGAAGTGTACAAATGTTCTGGAGACATGCCTACTGTTCTGGAGACATGGTAACCCTGAGGTAATGTTCTGGAGACATGCCTACTGTTCTGGAGACATGGTAACCCTGAGGTAATGTGCAGGAGACATGCCTACTGTTCTGGAGACATGGTAACCCTGAGGTAATGTTCTGGAGACATGCCTACTGTTCTGGAGACATGGTAACCCTGAGGTAATGTTCTGGAGACATGCCTACTGATCTGGAGACATGGTAACCCTGAGGTAATGTTCTGGAGACATGCCTACTGTTCTGGAGACATGGTAACCCTGAGGTAATGTGCAGGAGACATGGTAACCCTGAGGTAATGTGCAGGAGACATGGTAACCCTGGGGTCATGTGCAGGAGACATGGTAACCCTGAGGTAATGTGTAGGAGACATGGTAACCCTGAGGTAATGTGCAGGAGACATGGTAACCCTGAGGTAATGTGCAGGAGACATGGTAACCCTGGGGTCATGTGCAGGAGACGGTAACCCTGGGGTCATGTGCAGGAGACATGGTAACCCTGGGGTCATGTGCAGGAGACATGGTAACCCTGAGGTCATGTGCAGGAGACATGGTAACCCTGAGGTAATGTGCAGGAGACATGGTCAACTTTTTTGTTTGTGTTTGTGGTGTGTTTGCCCATGTTTGTGTTGTTAGGGTCTCTGTGTATTTCTCTCTTTTGCTCTCTCTCTCTCTCCCTGCCCTCTCCGTCTCTCTCTCTCCCTGCCCTCTCCGTCTCTCTCTCTCCCTGCCCTCTCCGTCTCTCTCTCCCCTGCCCTCTCCGTCTCTCTCTCCCTGCCCTCTCTGTCTCTCTCTCCCTGCCCTCTCTGTCTCTCTCTCCCTGCCCTCTCAGTCTCTCTCTCCCTGCCCTCTCAGTCTCCCTCTCCCTGCCCTCTCTGTCTCTCTCTCCCTGCCCTCTCCGTCTCTCCCTGCCCTCTCCGTCTCCCTGCCCTCTCTGTCTCTCTCTCCCTGCCCTCTCCGTCTCTCTCTCTCCCTGCCCTCTCCGTCTCTCTGCCCTCTCCGTCTCTCTCTCCCTGCCCTCTTTGTCTCTATCTCCCTGCCCTCTCTGTCTCTCTCTCTCTGCCCTCTCCGTCTCTCTCTCCCTGCCCTCTCAGTCTCCCTCTCCCTGCCCTCTCTGTCTCTCTCTCCCTGCCCTCTCCGTCTCTCTCTCTCCCTGCCCTCTCCGTCTCCCTGCCCTCTCCGTCTCTCTCTCCCTGCCCTCTCCGTCTCTCTCTCCCTGCCCTCTCCGTCTCTCTCTCCCTGCCCTCTTTGTCTCTATCTCCCTGCCCTCTCTGTCTCTCTCTCTCTGCCCTCTCCGTCTCTCTCTCCCTGCCCTCTCAGTCTCCCTCTCCCTGCCCTCTCTGTCTCTCTCTCCCCTGCCCTCTCCGTCTCTCTCTCCCCTGCCCTCTCCGTCTCCCTGCCCTCTCCGTCTCTCTCTCCCTGCCCTCTCCGTCTCTCTCTCCCTGCCCTCTCCGTCTCTCTCTCCCTGCCCTCTCCGTCTCTCTCTCCCTGCCCTCTCAGTCTCTCTCTCCCTGCCCTCTCCGTCTCTCTCTCCCTGCCCTCTGTCTCTCTTTCCCTGCCCTCTTTGTCTCTATCTCTCTGCCCTCTCCGTCTCTATCTCCCTGCCCTCTCCGTCTCTCTCTCTCTGCCCTCTCCGTCTCTCTCTCTCTGCCCTCTCCGTCTCTCTCTCTCTGCCCTCTCCGTCTCTCTCTCCCTGCCCTCTCCGTCTCTCTCTCCCTGCCCTCTCTGTCTCTCTGTCTCTCCCTGCCCTCTCTGTCTCTCTGTCTCTCCCTGCCCTCTCTCTCTCTCTCTCTCCCTGCCCTCTCTGTCTCTCTCTCCCTGCCCTCTCTGTCTCTCTCTCCCTGCCCTCTCTGTCTCTCTCTCTCTCTCTCTGTCTCTCCCTGCCCTCTCTGTCTCTCTCTCTCTCTCTCTGTCTGTCTTTCCCTGCCCTCTGTCTCTCTCTCTCTGCCCTCTCTGTCTGTCTCTCTCTCTCTGTCTGTCTGTCTGTCTCTCCCTGCCCTCTCTCTCTCTGTCTCTGTCTCTGTGTGAGGTTTCACTGTGGTACAGAAACAACTGTCATGGAATTGACAAACCTCTCTTGCACAATATCTACTTTTTACTGTTTTTGTTGTTGTTATGGTTGCTATACTCACACTCTCTTCATCATGCACATGACTGAACTATTTAAAAAATAGATATATTTCACCTTTATTTAACCAGGTAGGCTAGTTGAGAACACCTTTATTTAACCAGGTAGGCCAGTTGAGAACACCTTTATTTAACCAGGTAGGCTAGTTGAGAACACCTTTATTTAACCAGGTAGGCTAGTTGAGAACACCTTTATTTAACCAGGTAGGCTAGTTGAGAACAAGTTCTCATTTGCAACTGCGACCTGGCCAAGATAAAGCAAAGCAGTGTGACACAGACAACAACACAGAGTTACACATGGAGTAAACAACAACACAGAGTTACACATGGAGTAAACAATAAACAAGCCAATAACACAAAAAGTCAATGACACAGTAGAGAAAAGAAAGTCTATATACAGTGTGTGCAAAAGGCAATAAATAGGCCATAGGAGCGAATAATTACAATTTAGCAGATTAACACTGGAGTGATAAATGAGCAGTTGACGATGTGCAAGTAGAGATACTGGTGTGCAAGCAGAAAATTAAATAAAGCAGAAAATTAAATTAAATAAAGACAGGTAGATTGGGTGGGCTATTTACAGATGGACTATGTAGAGCTGCAGTGATCGGTTAGCTGCTCAGATAGTTGATGTTTAAAGTTGGTGAGGGAAATAAAAGTTTCCAGCTTCAGCAATTTTTGCAATTCGTTCCAGTCACTGGCAGCAGAGAACTGGAAGGAAAGGCGGCCAAATGAGGTGTTGGCTTTAGGGGTGATCAGTGAGATATACCTGCTGGAACGTGTGCTACTGGTGGGTGTTACTATGGTGACCAGTGAGCTGAGATAAGGCGGAGCTTTACCTAGCTTAGACTTATAGATGACCTGGAGCCAGTGGGTCTGGCGACGAATATGTAGCGAGTGCCAGCCGACTAGAGCATACAGGTCGCAGTGGTGGGTGGTATAAGGGGATTTGGTAACAAAACGGATGGCACTGTGATAAACTGCATCCAGTTTGCTGAGTAGAGTGTCGGAAGCTATTTTGTAGATGACATCGCCGAAGTCGAGGATCGGTAGGATAGTCAGTTTTACGAGGATAAGTTTGGCGGCGTGAGTGAAGAAGGCTTTGTAGCGAAATATAAAGCCGATTCTAGATTTGATTTTGGATTGGAGATGTTTAATATGAGTCTGGAAGGAGAGTTTACAGTCTAGCCAGACACCTAGGTACTTATAGATGTCCGCATATTCAAGGTCGGAACCATCCAGGGTGGTGATTCTGGTCAGGCGTGCGGGTCCAGGCAGCAAACGGTTGAAAAACATGCATTTGGTTTTACTAGCGTTTAAGAGCAGTTGGAGGCCACGGAAGGAGTGTTTTATGGCATTGAAGCTCATTTGGAGGTTAGTTAGAACACTGTCCAAACAAGGGCCAGAAGTATATAGAATGGTGTCGTCTGTGTAGAGGTGGATCAGTGAATTGTCCGCAGCAAGAGCGACATCATTGATATGTACAGAGAAAAAAGTCAGCCCGAGAATTGAACCCTGTGGCACCCCCCGATAGAGACTGCCAGAGGTCCGGACAACAGGCCCTCCGATTTGACACACTGAACTCTGTCTGAGAAGTAGTTGGTGAACCAGGCGAGGCATTCATTTGAGAAACCAAGGCTATTGAGTGCCGATAAGAATATGGTGATTGACAGAGTCGAAAGCCTTGGCCAAGGATGGATATAGGTCTATAACAGTTTGGGTCTAGAGGCAGGGCAGGATGGATATAGGTCTGTAACAGTTTGGGTCTAGAGGCAGGGCAGGATGGATATAGGTCTGTAACAGGTTGGGTCTAGAGGCAGGGCAGGATGGATATAGGTCTATAACAGGTTGGGTCTAGTGTGTCACCCCCTTTGAAGAGGGGGATGACCGCGGCAGCTTTCCAATCTTTAGGGATCTCGGACGATACGACAGAGAGGTTGAACAGGCTGGTAATAGGGGTTGCAACAGTGGCGGCGGATAGTTTTAGAAAGAGAGGGTCCAGATTGTCTAGCTGATTTGTACTGGAAGACAGTGGAGCCACATGACAAAGAACACCTGTTATTAGACTCTAGTGATGTATAGACTTAGTTGTACAGAGACAGGTTGGTAGAAGAGAAGTCACAACTCCGTAAACAGAGATAAACGTTGCTGCTCAGCCCCCCCCCCCCCCCACACACACACACACACACACACACACCTTTCCGTAAACAGAGATTAACGTTGCTGCTCAGCCCCACACACACACACACACACACCTTTCCGTAAACAGAGATTAACGTTGCTGCTCAGCCCCACACACACAAACAACACACACACACACACACACACACACCTTTCCGTAAACAGAGATTAACGTTGCTGCTCAGCCCCACACACACACACACACACACACCTCTCCGTAAACAGAGATAAACGCTGCTGCTCAGCCCTCTTTGACAGCTCTATATTAATGTGATCTATCACAGCCCTCGGAGTCCCTCTCCTCTCCTCATCTCTCTCTGTCTCACACAAACACACACTCACACTTGTATAACTAACCTTGTAGAGAAACACAATTCAGTCCCATTCAAAATCCTATTTTCCCTAACCTTATTAACCCAAAAATAACTAAACATAACCCTAGCTCCTAACCCTAGCTTCTAACCCTAGCTCCTAACCCTAATTCTAACCCTAGCTCCTAACCCTAGCTTCTAACCCTAATTCTAACCCTAGCTCCTAACCCTAGCTCCTAACCCTAATTCTAACCCTAGCTCCTAACCCTAATTCTAACCCTAGCTCCTAACCCTAATTCTAACCCTAGCTCCTAACCCTAGCTTCTAACCCTAATTCTAACCCTAGCTCCTAACCCTAGCTTCTAACCCTAATTCTAACCCTAGCTCCTAACCCTAATTCTAACCCTAGCTCCTAACCCTAGCTCCTAACCCTAGCTTCTAACCCTAATTCTAACCCTAGCTCCTAACCCTAGCTTCTAACCCTAATTCTAACCCTAGCTCCTAACCCTAGCTTCTAACCCTAATTCTAACCCTAGCTCCTAACCCTAGCTTCTAACCCTAATTCTAACCCTAGCTCCTAACCCTAATTCTAACCCTAGCTCCTAACCCTAGCTTCTAACCCTAATTCTAACCCTAGCTCCTAACCCCTAACCCTAGCTCCTAACCCTAATTCTAACCCTAGCTCCTAACCCTAATTCTAACCCTAGCTTCTAACCCTAATTCTAACCCTAGCTCCTAACCCTAGCTCCTAACCCTAATTCTAACCCTAGCTCCTAACCCTAACCCTAGCTCCTAACCCTAATTCTAATCCTAATTCTCTCTCTCTATTTCTCTCTCTATTTCTCTCTCTCACACCTCCCCCCTACACACACACCCACACACACCCACCCACACACCCACCCACACACACACACACAGTGGTTGACATTCAGTCTATACCACTCAGACACACAGACCCCTTGCAGCTCCCCCACTCCCCTGTTCACCAGACTACAGTGAACTCCAACAGTATAGGGTTAGGGTTTGTTGTTCTTGTTTTGGCTCTGTACTCCAGTACTTTGGATTTCAAATGATACAATGACTATAAGGTTAAAGGTATGATGTGTGTAATGGTGAGAGGTTAGCATGTCTTGGGGGTTATGATATTTGTGCGTCAAATTTTCTTACTCGTCATTTATTCAGGCTCAATAACCATGTTAGCGTCCACATTACTGTAAAAGTGTTTAGAAACATATTCTATCCAAAATACATGATTTACTATTCATTTCTATTGGACACAGAATAATCAGAAACACAACCAGAACAAACAGCAAATGATAGCTAGGCTAGGCTAGGATAAGGTATGGCTAGGCTAGGTTAGGCTAGGCTAGGATAAGGTATGGCTAGGCTAGGATAAGGTATGGCTAGGCTAGGTTAGGCTAGGCTAGGATAAGGTATGGCTAGGTTAGGCTAGGCTAGGATAAGGTATGGCTAGGCTAGGCTAGGCTAGGAATATGGGACATAATACTTACAGTTGAAGTCGGAAGTTTTACGTACACTTAGGTTGGAGTCATTAACTTGTTTTTCAACCACTCCACAAATCTATTGTTAACAAACTATAGTTTTGGCAAGTCAGTTAGGACATCTACTTTGCGCATGACACAAGTAATTTTTCCAACAATTGTTTACAGACAGATTATTTAACTTATAATTCACTGTATCACAATTCCAGTGGGTCAGTAAGTTTACATACACTAAGTTGACTGTGCCTTTAAACAGCTTGGAAAATTCCAGACAATTATGTCATGGCTTTAGAAGGTAATTGGCATCATTTGAGTCAATTGGAAGTGTACCTGTGGATGTATTTCAAGGCCTACCTTCAAACTCAGTGTCTCTTTGCTTGACATCATGGGACAATCTAAAGAAATCAGCCAAGATCTCAGGGGGGGAAAATTAGACCTCCACAAGTCTGGTTCATCCTTGGGAGCAATTTCCAAATGCCTGAAGGTACCACGTTCATCTGTACAAACAATAGTACGCAAGTATAAGCACCATGGGACCACGCAGCTGTGATACCGCTCAGGAAGAAGACGCGTTCTGTCTCCTAGAGATGAACGTACTTTGTTGCGAAAAATGCAAATCAATCCCAGAACAACAGCAAAGGACCTTGTGAAGATGCTGGAGGAAACAGGTACAAAAGTATCTGTATCCACAGTAAAACAAGTCCTATATCGACATAACTTGTAAGGCCGCGAAAGCACACCATGCGATTATTACACCATGCGATTATCTGAGGACAGCGCCCCGCATACAAAAGCATGAACAAAAAAAATTATACCAGGCAGGTGCGCCACGAAAGTCAGAAATAGTGATCAAATAAATGCCTTACCTTTGAAGATCTTCTTCTGTTGGCACTCCAAAAGGTCTCAGCTACATCACAAATGGTCCTTTTGTTCGATAAAGTCTTTATATCCCCCAAAAAATCAGTTTAGCTGGCGCGCTCCAGTCAATAATCCACCAGTTTCCCTCCTTTAAAATGAATCCCAAACGTTACCAATAAACTTCTCCAAACGAGTCATACAATGTTTAATCAAACCTCAGGTCCTCTAATACGTAAATAAATGATACAATTTAAGACGGAGAATCGTTATTGTCTTTACCGGAGATAAACAACAAAGAACAAGATCTCATCCACGCGCATGAAAACACTACAGCCAAAATGGGAGCCACTTAGAAAAACTACGAAATCTAGCTCATTTTTCCAAAAACAAGCCTGAAACTCTAAAGACTGTTGACATCTAGTGGAAGCCCTAGGAACTGCAATCTGGGAGGATTTTGCCTCATAATAAACATGACAGGCATTGGAAACACTGGTAGGCTGAACATTTTGGATGGTTTCTCCTCGGGTTTTCACCTGCCAGATCAGTTTTGTTATACTCAGACATTATTTTAACAGTTTTAGAAACTTTAGAGTGTTTTCTATACATATCTACCAATTATATGCATATCCCAGCTTCTGTGTCTGAGTAACGGGCAGTTTATTTTGGGCGCGCTTTTCATCCAGACGTCAAAATACTGCCCCCTAGCTAAGGTATGTAAACTTCCGACTTCAACTGTAAATACCGATGTATTAGACGTTAGAAGTTCAAAACAGCGAGTGCAGGCTTAACCAAAGAGGTTAAGGACAACAAAGTCAAGGTATTAGAGTGGCCATCACAAAGGAGGGACTGGTGTACTTCGCAAAATAGATGGCATCATGAGGACGGAAAATTATGTGGATATATTGAAGCAACATCTCAAGACATCAGTCAGGAAGCTAAAGCTCGGTCATAAATGAGTCTTCCAAATGGACAATGACCCCAAGCATACTTCCAAAGTTGTGGTAAAATGGCTTAAGGACAACAAAGTCAAGGTATTGGAGTGGCCATCACAAAGCCCTGACCTTAATCCAATAGAACATTTGTGGGCAGAACTGAAAAAAACGTGTGCGAGCAAGGAGGCCTACAAACCTGACTCAGTTACACCAGCTCTGTCAGGAGGAATGGGTCAAAATTCACACAACTCATTGTGGGAAGCTTGTGGAAGGCTACCCGAAACGTTTGACACAAGTTAAACCCCACAGGATGTAATGTTTGAGTGACAGGAAATAGAATTTGAATTCAGTGCAATAATCAAAGATTATGGATATACTGACAAGATACTTGTCTCTCCGCCCCTAACAATAGGAGTCGTCCACAAAGCGACATGGCGGACTGTCTAACTCCCGCCCATCCCGTCTTTGGATTGGCGGATACATTTTGAATATTTGAATGTTGACATCAACCGCCTGTATTCATTGGAGAGAGATGCTATGCTGCTAGCCTCATGTCATGAATATGCATAGCCATCTCGAGACAACTCAAAGATGCCAGGATGTCACCTGTTCTACTTATCAGTAAACCTCTATTCCAGAAAATGCATCTCTTTGACGCTTCCTCTCTGGTGCAATTCACCCAGTCATAGAACATGAGTTTATTGAATCTGACAGGTCACACTTCCAGGTACCAATGTACAGTATGTATATAACAACATGTTTGATGTTTTAGGTACAAGATGTACTGTATATTTCTATAGACTACAACCTAAAATACAATAGAAGAGGCATTTGAATTTCATTGAATTCCATTTCCTTTCATTCAAATTGCTCAATTAGTTTCTGAATTGAGCACAACCCTGGTATTTGTGTGTGTGTGTGCGTGTACCTAGCTTCTCTGCATATGGTCGCTCTCTTTTTTGTTGTTCTCTCTCTCTCTCTCTCTCTCTCTCTCTCTTCCCCCGCCCTCTCCCTCTCTCCCTCATCTTCCCTCTCTCTCCCTCTCCTTCCCTCCCTACGCTTCCCTCCCTCTCTCTCTCTCTCTCTCCTTCCCTCCCTCCCTATCCTTCCCTCCCTACCCTTCTCTCCCTCTCCTTCCCTCCCTTCCCTTCCCTACCCTTCCCTCCCTCTCTCTCTCTCCCTCTCCTTCCCTCCCTACCCCTCCCTCTCTCTCTCTCCCTCCCTCCCTCCCTCTCCTCTCTCCCTCCCTCCCTCCCTCCCTCTCTCTCTCCTTCCCTCCCTACCCTTCCCTCCCTCCCTCCCTCTCTCTCCCTCTCCTTCCCTCCCTCCCTATCCTTCCCTCCCTCTCTCTCCCTCTCCTTCCCTCCCTCCCTATCCTTCCCTCCCTCTCTCTCTCTCCCCTCCCTTCCTACCCCTCCCTCCCTCTCTCGCTCTCTCCCTCCCTACCCTTCCCTCCCTCCCTCTCTCTCCTCTCCCCCTCCCTCCCTCTCTCTCTCTCCTCCTCCCTCCCTTCCCTCCCCTCCCCCCCTATCCTTCCCTCCCTCTCTCTCTCTCCCCTCTCCTTCCTACCCCTCCCTCCCTCTCTCGCTCTCTCCCTCCCTACCCTTCCCTCCCTCCCCCTCTCTCTCTCTCTCTCTCTCCCTCCCTCCCTCCCTCTCTCTCTCTCCTTCCCTCCCTCTCTCTCTCTCTCCTTCCCTCCCTTCCCTCCCTCCCCCCTTCCCTTCCCTCCCCTCTCTCTCTCTCCCTCCCTCCCTCCCTCCCTCTCTCTCTCTCTCTCCTTCCCTCCCTTCCCTACCCTTCCCTCCCTCCCTCTCCCTCTGTCCCTATAACCATCTCCCCCCGCCTGCTGTCTTTACCCAGGGTCAGAGTTGATGCCTAAGGCCTACTCCACCCGTATAGTAGGAGGCATCTGGTGGTTCTTCACCCTGATCATCATCTCCTCGTACACGGCCAACCTGGCTGCCTTCCTCACCGTGGAGAGGATGGACGCCCCCATCGACTCGGCTGACGACCTGGCTAAACAGACCCGTATAGAATACGGATCAGTCAGGGACGGGTCCACCATGACCTTCTTCAAGGTGAGTGTGTGTGTTTGTGTGTGTGTGTGTGCGTGTGTGTGAAATGGGGGAGGAGGGGGGGCTGTAGGTGTGTTTGTGTGGAGAGAATGGACGCTCTGATAGACTCCACTGATGGCTAAACAGACCTGTATAGAATACAGCTGGCTCAGGAAGGGGTCCACCATGACCTTCTTCAAGGTGAGCGTGTGTTAAATGGGGGGGGGGGGGGGGGGTTGAGGCTGACATTTTTTGCTCTTGTTACCTTTCTTTAATTGTTTATGGAGGAACGTTTAGCTTTAACCAGATATACTGGCCAGACGCATAGAGCCGTGTATGAGTTCACAGTGTGCGACCGGTCTCCCTCTTGTTAGTTTACCAATAATATTCCCGGTTAACTTTTAGATTTATTTAATTTAATTTCACCTTTATTTAAATCAGGTTGAGAAGAAGTTCTCATTTTACAACCTGGCCAAGATAAAGCAAAGCAGTTGCAAAACAATAAACACAGAGTAAATAATAATAAATAAACGAACAAACAGACAAACGCACAGACGCACAAACACAATAGAAAAATCTGTGTATGGTGTGTGCAAATGTAGTAAGTTTAGGCTATAAATAGGCCATAGTGGCGAAGTAATTACATTTTTAGCAATTAAACACTGGAGTGATAGATGTGCAGATGATGAATGTGCAAGTAGAGATACTGGGGGTGGAAAAGAGCAACAAACAAACAAACAAACAAACAAAAAATATGGGGATGAGGTAGTTGGGTGGGCTATTTACAGATGGGCTGTGTACAGTGATCGGTAAGCTGCTCTGACTGCTGGTCTTTAAATTAGATTAAAAGACCCCATCTCTACATCTCTCTGTAGTTTCTACTTCAACCCAACCCTACTGTGTTCTCTTATTCAATACCTCATCAGTCCTCCTAGTTTGAATGACCAAAACATCACCCGTAATATTTGTACGCTATTAAAATGCTCGTAATTTTCTCTCATCTCTCTTAACTATCGGGGAGAACAGGCTGAGTGGGCGGGGAGTTTATATTCAGGAACTCGTTTTGACTGACAGCTTCTTCTTTTTTTTTTAAAGATCCTTGTGGTGGTTGCCAGGTAACAAGGTAAACAATGAGTCACGTGTCATTCTGACTCTCATCAACCCATTTTTTTTTCTCTGACAAATGCTCTCATGGTCAACAGAGCTAATCATGGACTGTTGTCTATCAGACAAACAGCAGAAATACACCATTTAAATGATATTGTTTTGTAGCTAATTACAGAATACACTTCTTCATCAAAATGAGTAAAGCCTGAGTCACCTGAGAAGGTTAGCCATAAGGGAATGTACAAGTATACGATACTGTGTACTGGAATGAATCCAAGTGTTTGTGACACAGGGAGATGGGACTAGTAGCTTCATAATCAAATCTACGTACCGTCATTGTTTATACTTTGGTCACCTTACTTTGTGAACTGGTTTCATACAAATATCATCCAATTTGATGAAAAACATGATTTTTCACCGTTTCGACCTGACCTATTCCACGATGTTCTGTTATCTTCACACCTCAGCCATTATAGTTATTTTAATTTGTATTTTATTTAACCTTTCTGGAACTTTTATTTGACCTTTATTTAACTTTGCAAGTCAGTTAAGAACAAATTCTTATTTACATTGACGGCCGACCGGGGAACAGTGGGTTAACTGCCTTGTTCAGGGGAACAGTGGGTTAACTGTCTTGTTCAGGGGAACAGTGGGTTAACTGCCTTGTTCAGGGGAACAGTGGGTTAACTGCCTTGTTCAGGGGAACAGTGGGTTAACTGCCTTGTTCAGGGGAACAGTGGGTTAACTGCCTTGTTCAGGGGAACAGTGGGTTAACTGCCTTGTTCAGGGGAACAGTGGGTTAACTGCCTTGTTCAGGGGAACAGTGGGTTAACTGCCTTGTTCAGGGGAACAGTGGGTTAACTGCCTTGTTCAGGGGAACAGTGGGTTAACTGCCTCGGTCAGAGGAACAGTGGGTTAACTGCCTTGTTCAGGGGAACAGTGGGTTAACTGCCTCGTTCAGGGGAACAGTGGGTTAACTGCCTCGGTCAGGGGAACAGTGGGTTAACTGCCTTGTTCAGGGGAACAGTGGGTTAACTGCCTCGTTCAGGGGAACAGTGGGTTAACTGCCTTGTTCAGGGGAACAGTGGGTTAACTGCCTTGTTCAGGGGAACAGTGGGTTAACTGCCTTGGTCAGAGGAACAGTGGGTTAACTGCCTTGGTCAGAGGAACAGTGGGTTAACTGCCTTGGTCAGAGGAACAGTGGGTTAACTGCCTTGTTCAGGGGAACAGTGGGTTAACTGCCTTGCTCAGGGGAACAGTGGGTTAACTGCCTTGTTCAGGGGAACAGTGGGTTAACTGCCTTGCTCAGGGGAACAGTGGGTTAACTGCCTTGCTCAGGGGAACAGTGGGTTAACTGCCTTGCTCAGGGGAACAGTGGGTTAACTGCTTTGCTCAGGGGAACAGTGGGTTAACTGCCTTGTTCAGGGGAACAGTGGGTTAACTGCCTTGTTCAGGGGACAGTGGGTTAACTGCCTTGTTCAGTGGGCTGAACGACAGATTTTTTACCTTTGTCAGCTCGGGGAATCGATCTAGCAACAATTGATCTAGCAACCTTATTCCGGTATACAGTGAGTATACCAAACATGAAGAACACCATCCTAATATTGAGTTGCACCCCTCATACACCCCCCCACCACCCCCTTTAGCCCTCAGAACAGCCTCCATTCGTCGGGGACATGGACTCTACAAGGTGTCCAAAGCGTTCCACAGGGATGGATGCCCATGTTGACTGCAATGCTTCCCACAGTTGTGACAAGTTGGTTGGATGTCCTTTGGGTGATGGACCATCCTGTTGCTTTCCTTATTGTTGCTTAAAACAACAACATACACTGAGTCTACAAAACATTACGGACACACTGACTAATATTGAGTTGCACTTTTGGCCTTCAGAACAGACTCAATTCATCAGGGCATGGACTCTCAACAGAAAGCGTTCCACAGGGATGCTGGCCCATGTTGACTCCAATGCTTCCCACAGTTGTCAATTTGGCTGGATGTCCTTTTGAGTGGTGGACCATTCTTGATACACAGAGGAAACTGTTGAGCGTGGAACAACCCAGCAGCGTTGCAGTTCTTGACACAAACCGATGCACCTGGTACCTTCTACCCTACCCTGCTCAAAGGCATTTCAATATTTTGTCTTGCCCATTAACCCTCTGAATGGCACAGATACACAATCCATGTCTCAATTGTCTCAAGGATTAAAACTCCTTCTTTAACCCGTCTCCTCCCCTTCATCTACACTGATATGAAGTGGATTTAACAGGTGACATCAATAAGGGATCATATCTTTCACCTGGATTCACCTGGTCAGTGTGTGTCAAGAATGAAAGAGCAGCTGTTCTTAATGTTTTGGACACTCTGTATAGCAAGACCCATAAAACATTGTGCTTAGCATTGTGTGCGTCATTGTACTGTACAGTGTGTGAGTGTGAGTGTGTGTGTGAGAGAGAGTGTGAGTGTGTGTGTATGTGAGTGTGAGAGAGTGTATGTGTGTGTGAGAGAGAGTGTATGTGTGTGTGTGTGTGTGTGTGTGTGTGTGAGTGTGAGTGTGTTAGATAACCTGTGAGGCTCCTCCAACCCTCCACCCCGTGGCGGTGTGTGGCCCAGCAGGGTTGATCCGCGTGGGGCTTTATCCCTCAGATTGCAGCGTCTGATTGGATGGGAGGGAACAGGGTTGTGGAGGGTGGGGCTTTATCCCTCAGATTGCAGCGTCTGATTGGATGGGAGGAAACAGGGTTGTGGAGGGTGGGGCTTTATCCCTCAGATTGCAGCGTCTGATTGGATGGGAGGGAACAGGGTTGTGGAGGGTGGGGCTTTATCCCTCAGATTGCAGCGTCTGATTGGATGGGAGGGAACAGGGTTGTGGAGGGTGGGGCTTTATCCCTCAGATTGCAGCGTCTGATTGGATGGGAGGAAACAGGGTTGTGGAGGGTGGGGCTTTATCCCTCATATTGCAGCGTCTGATTGGATGGTAGGGAACAGGGTTGTGGAGGGTGGGGCTTTATCCCTCAGATTGCAGCGTCTGATTGGATGGGAGGAAACAGGGTTGTGGAGGGTGGGGCTTTATCCCTCAGATTGCAGCGTCTGATTGGATGGGAGGGAGCAGGGTTGTGGAGGGACACAACAAATTGAAACAGCGGGAGATTTAGCACACAGCTGTCCTGTTTCCTTTCACTGGGAGGGACACACACACACACACAGAGAGAGAGAGGGAAGGACATAAACGCACACAATCAACAGGACCTCAGCCAGCCTGGGACTCACAGAGAGAGGGAGTTACTATCAGACACAACAAGCTTGATGCTTATTATGTTTATTTATTATCTATAAGGATGAAACTGACCATAAACAAAATAGATGGAAATGTTGTCTTCCTGTCATTTAATAGTTCTGACACAAGAACTTCAGTGTTTATTTATCAGGTCACAATGCATAGTAATAATTTATTTATCAGGTAACAATGCATAGTAATAATTTATTTATCAGGTCACAATGCATAGTAATAATTGTTTTATACACATTGTATATGCTCACACTACCGTTCAAAAGTTTGGGGTCACTTAGAAATGTCCTTGTTTTTATTTTTGAAATAAAGGTTTTTTTGAAAATTGTGTCCCACTAAAATAACATCAAATTGATCAGAAATACAGCGTAGGCATTGTTAATGTTGTAAATGACTATTGTAGCTGGAAACGGCTGATTTTTAATGGAATAATTACATAATGCAGTATCTACAGTTTACAATTGGCTCATTCATCCCCCCCTCCTCTCCACTGTAACTATTCCCCAGGTCGTTGCTGCAAATGAGAACGTGTTCTCAGTCTACTTACCTGGTAAAATAACGGATAAATAAAATAAAATAAAACATAGGTGTCAAGGCCCATTATCAGCATCCATCACTCCTGTGTTCCAATGGCACATTGTGTTAGCTAATCCAAGTTTATCATTTTAAAAGGCTAATTGATCATTAGAAAACCCTTTTGCAATTATGTGAGTACAGCTGAAAACTGTTGTCCTGATTAAAGAAGCAATAAAACTGGCCTTCTTTAGACTAGTTGAGTATCTGGTGCAACAGCATTTGTGGGTTCGATTATAGGCTTAAAATGGTTGCTGATAGTGGGCCTCTGTACGCCTATGTAGATATTCCATTAAAAAATCTGCCGTTTCCAGCTACAATAGTCATTTACAACATTGACAATGTCTACACTGTATTTCTGATCAATTTGATGTTATTTTAATGGACAAATAAAATGGTTTTCTTCCAAAACAAGGACGTTTCTAAGTGACCCCAAACTTTTGAACGGTAAATGTATTAGAATACCTTTTTTTTTGTCCAACAGACATCTAAGATCTCCACCAATGAGAAGAGGCCTTGTTGTTGTTGTCCATTACAAATCTAAGATATCCACCAATGAGAAGATGCCTTGTTGTTGTTGTCCATTTAGAAATCTAAGATCTCCACCAATGAGAAGATGCCTTGTTGTTGTTGTCCATTAGAAATCTAAAATCTCCACTAATGAGAAGATGCCTTGTTGTTGTTGTCCATTAGAAATCTAAGATCTCCACCAATGAGAAGATGCCTTGTTGTTGTTGTCCATTTAGAAATCTAAGACCTCCACCAATGAGAAGATGCCTTGTTGTTGTTGTCCATTAGAAATCTAAGATCTCCACCAATGAGAAGAGGCCTTGTTGTTGTCCATTAGAAATCTAAGATCTCCACCAATGAGAAGATGCCTTGTTGTTGTTGTCCATTTAGAAATCTAAGATCTCCACCAATGAGAAGATGCCTTGTTGTTGTTGTCCATTAGAAATCTAAGATCTCCACCAATGAGAAGAGGCCTTGTTGTTGTTGTCCATTAGAAATCTAAGATCTCCACCAATGAGAAGATGCCTTGTTGTTGTTGTCCATTTAGAAATCTAAGATCTCCACCAATGAGAAGATGCCTTGTTGTTGTTGTCCATTAGAAATCTAAAATTTCCACCAATGAGAAGATGCCTTGTTGTTGTTGTCCATTAGAAATCTAAGATCTCCACCAATGAGAAGATGCCTTGTTGTTGTTGTCCATTTAGAAATCTAAGATCTCCACCAATGAGAAGATGCCTTGTTGTTGTTGTCCATTTAGAAATCTAAGATCTCCACCAATGAGAAGATGCCTTGTTGTTGTTGTCCATTTAGAAATCTAAGATCTCCACCAATGAGAAGATGCCTTGTTGTTGTTGTCCATTAGAAATCTAAGAAATCCTTGTTGTTGTTGTCCATTATAAATCTAAGATCTCCACCAATGAGAATATGTCTTGTTGTTGTTGTCCATTATAAATCTAAGATCTCCACCAATGAGAAGATGCCTTGTTGTTGTTGTCCATTAGAAATCTAAGATCTCCACCAATGAGAAGAGGCCTTGTTGTTGTTGTCCATTAGAAATCTAAGATCTCCACCAATGAGAAGATGCCTTGTTGTTGTTGTCCATTTAGAAATCTAAGATCTCCACCAATGAGAAGATGCCTTGTTGTTGTTGTCCATTAGAAATCTAAAATTTCCACCAATGAGAAGATGCCTTGTTGTTGTTGTCCATTAGAAATCTAAGATCTCCACCAATGAGAAGATGCCTTGTTGTTGTTGTCCATTTAGAAATCTAAGATCTCCACCAATGAGAAGATGCCTTGTTGTTGTTGTCCATTTAGAAATCTAAGATCTCCACCAATGAGAAGATGCCTTGTTGTTGTTGTCCATTTAGAAATCTAAGATCTCCACCAATGAAGATGCCTTGTTGTTGTTGTCCATTAGAAATCTAAAATTTCCAAATGAGAAGATGCCTTGTTGTTGTTGTCCATTAGAAATCTAAGATCTCCACCAATGAGAAGATGCCTTGTTGTTGTTGTCCATTTAGAAATCTAAGATCTCCACCAATGAGAAGATGCCTTGTTGTTGTTGTCCATTTAGAAATCTAAGATCTCCACCAATGAGAAGATGCCTTGTTGTTGTTGTCCATTAGAAATCTAAGATCTCCACCTATGAGAAGAGGCCTTGTTGTTGTTGTCCATTATAAATCTAAGATCTCCACCAATGAGAATATGTCTTGTTGTTGTTGTCCATTATAAATCTAAGATCTCCACCAATGAGAAGATGCCTTGTTGTTGTTGTCCATTAGAAATCTAAGATCTCCACCAATGAGAAGATGCCTTGTTGTTGTTGTCCATTTAGAAATCCAAGATCTCCACCTATGAGAAGATGTGGGCGTTTATGAGCAGCAGGAAGAACACAGCTCTGGTGAAGAACAACAGAGAGGGGATCACCAGGGTGCTGACCACAGACTACGCTATGTTGATGGAGTCCACCAGCATAGAGTACATCAGTCAGAGGAACTGTAACCTCACGCAGATAGGAGGACTTATAGACTCCAAGGGCTACGGAGTGGGAACACCAATAGGTAAGAGTCTTCTTCTACTTCTTCTTCTTCTACTTCTTCTTCTACTTCTTATTGTTCTTCTTCTTGTTCTTTTTCTTCTTGTTCTTCTTCTTCTTGTTCTTCTTATTGTTCCTCTTCTTCTTCTTCTTGTTCTTCTTCTTCTTGTTCTTCTTCTTCTTGTTCTTCTACTTCTTGTTCTTCTACTTCTTGTTCTTCTACTTCTTGTTCTTCTACTTCTTCTTCTTCTTGTTCTTCTACTTCTTCTTCTTCTTCTTGTTCTTCTTCTTCTTGTTCTTCTTGTTCTTCTTCTTCTTGTTCTTCTTCTTCTTGTTCTTCTACTTCTTGTTCTTCTTCTTGTTCTTCTTCTTGTTCTTCTTCTTCTTCTTGTTGTTCTTCTTCTTCTTCTTCTTGTTCTTTTTCTTATTGTTCTTTTTCTTATTGTTCTTCTTGTTCTTCTTCCATATGTAGAACTGAAGAAGAAAAAAAATGTATGTGTTTGAAGACTGCAATCTTGTGTAGAATAATAGAGGGCCTTATCTCCTCCTCTCAACTTCCTTCTCTCTTCTCCTGTCATACCACAGGCTCCCCTTACAGAGACAAGGTGACCATCGCCATCCTGCAGCTCCAGGAAGAAGGGAAGCTTCACATGATGAAGGAGAAGTGGTGGAGAGGGAACGGTTGTCCTGAGGAGGACAACAAAGAAGCCAGCGCGTTGGGCGTGGAGAACATCGGTGGCATCTTTATCGTCCTGGCGGCTGGACTCGTCCTGTCCGTGTTCGTAGCCATCGGAGAGTTCATCTACAAGGCCAGGAAGAACTCTGACATAGAGGAGGTGAGTGAAGAGGAACTATTTCTCTGCTGACTGAGTTATGGATCTGGAGGAGAGAGGAGCGCCTCCAACTGGACTGGATGTGTTACTGCAGCATGCAGAGGAGGTGGAGGGGAGGAGAAGTGCTTTGGGTTCTATAGATATCAGATACATGAACAACTGTTATTGTTGCAGGTATGTTTTCTCAACAGGTAACATTATTGAATATAAGGAGGAGCGTTGCTTTTAACGTCAACCCTGATAGACACGGGTATTACAGCATCAACACAAACATAGTTATTAAGTAATCAAGACTTTGTTTTCAGTTACGAATTTGGCTAACTTCATCTTATATGGCACCCTATTCCCTATATAGTGCACTACTTTAGACCAGAGCCCTATGGCACCCTATTCTAAAAGTAGTGCACGATATAGGGAATAGGGTCCCATAGGGACTGTGCATGTCTAATTTTCTAATTTCCCCTTTTTGTTATTTCTGTTTGTTTTCCATCTCTATTTCTGTCATGCCTGTCCCCCATCCGCCCCACCTAACCCACCTATAACCCATCATGCTTGCCCTAACCCTAACCCACCTATAACCCATCATGCTTGCCCTAACCCTAACCCACCTATAACCCATCATGCCTGCCCTAACCCACCTATAACCAATCATGCTTGCCCTAACACTAACCCACCTATAACCCATCATGCCTGCCCTAACCCACCTATAACCCATCATGCTTGCCCTAACCCACCTATAAC
Organism: Oncorhynchus nerka; assembly: GCF_034236695.1. Taxonomy (NCBI): domain Eukaryota; kingdom Metazoa; phylum Chordata; class Actinopteri; order Salmoniformes; family Salmonidae; genus Oncorhynchus; species Oncorhynchus nerka. Next base: position 45,380,744 of record NC_088414.1, read on the forward strand.
CAATCATGCTTGCCCTAACCCACCTATAACCAATCATGCCTGCCCTAACCCTAACCCACCTATAACCCATCATGCTTGCCCTAACCCTAACCCACCTATAACCCATCATGCCTGCCCTAACCCACCTATAACCCATCATGCTTGCCCTAACACTAACCCACCTATAACCCATCATGCCTGCCCTAACCCACCTATAACCCATCATGCTTGCCCTAACCCACCTATAACCAATCATGCTTGCCCTAACCCACCTATAACCCATCATGCTTGCCCTAACCCACCTATAACCAATCATGCTTGCCCTAACCCACCTATAACCAATCATGCCTGCCCTAACCCTAACCCACCTATAACCCATCATGCTTGCCCTAACCCTAACCCACCTATAACCAATCATGCTTGCCCTAACCCTAACCCACCTATAACCAATCATGCTTGCCCTAACCCACCTATAACCAATCATGCTTGCCCTAACCCTAACCCACCTAAAACCCATCATGCCTGCCCTAACCCACCTATAACCAATCATGCTTGCCCTAACCCTAACCCACCTAAAACCCATCATGCCTGCCCTAACCCACCTATAACCAATCATGCTTGCCCTAACCCTAACCCACCTCTAACCAATCATGCTTGCCCTAACCCACCTATAACCCATCATGCTTGCCCTAACCCACCTATAACCCATCATGCCTGCCCTAACCCACCTATAACCAATCATGCTTGCCCTAACCCTAACCCACCTATAACCCATCAGGCCTTTTGTTTCTTCTACGGGGTTCAGTCCCGCCAGTTCCAGCGCCGTGACAGCGCCTCCTCCTCCTCTGCCACCTCTCTGTCCACTGACCTGGAGAGTGGTCGGCTCCTGGGGGACGATGATGACATAGAGTAGCCTCCCCAACCCCCCCAGCCCTGCCCAGGCTAGCCTCCGCCACACACACGCTAGAAGTTTAGGTTTGTAACACTGTCTGTCTGTTCGTGACCTACGACCTGTAGTCAAGTCCTGGTTTCTTAGTTCCCCTGTTTGAGTATTTCATCCGTTTACGCTCCCCCCCCCGCCCCAGCTATTTCCTATAACCTTCAACCTCTTGTAACCTCTGACCTCAACCTCAGGTAGTCTCTGTCCTCTGACCTCATACTGCCTCTCCCAGAGTCCTGTAGTCGGGTTTCTCTCAGTCCCCTTAGTAAGTTCCTTAGCAACAAACCATATTATCATTGTGTATTTCCATGTAGATTCTTTGTTTCTTATCAATTCGAGGGAGGAGGGGTGTTTTCATTAAATCTTTAGACCTATAAATTAGTCATTAGTAAATTCTCCTAATAAATAAAATGCTAATTAAATTACTTAAAAATCATACAATGTGATTTTCTGGATTTTTGTTTTAGATTCCGTCTCTCACAGTTGAAGTGTACCTATGATTTAAAAAATGACAGACATCTACCTGCTTTGTAAGTAGGAAAACCTGCAAAATCGGCAGTGTATCAAATACTTGTTCTCCCCACTATATTGTATCAACTCATACTTACATCAATTTAGGGCTTTAGACATTGTTTCAACTCAATGTATCTGTGGCTAGTAACATTTGACTGATCTCTAAAACGGTTAGCAATAACATGATAAGAAATAACCTGGTTGTCAATAGCATAGTTAGCTGTTAGCAAGAACATGATAAGCAATAAACTGGTTATCAGTAGCATAGTTAGCAGTTAGCAATAACCTGGTTATCAATAGCATAGTTAGCAGTTAGCAATAACCTGGTTATCAATAGCATAGTTAGCAGTTAACAATAAACTGGTTATCAATAGCATAGTTAGCAGTTAGCAATAAACTGGTTATCGCTAGCATAGTTAGCGGTTAGCAATAAACTGGATATCAATAGCCTGGTTAGCGGTTAGCAATAACATGGTTATCAATAGCATAGTTAGCAATAACCTGGTTATCAATAGCATAGTTAGCAGTTAGCAATAACCTGGTTATCAATAGCGTAGTCAGCGGTTAGCAATAACATGGTTGCCAATAGCATAGTTAGCAGTTAGCAATGACATGGGAAGCAATACACTGGTTATCAATAGCATAGTTAGCAATAACCTGGTTATCAAAAGCATAGTTAGCGGTTAGCAATAACATTGTTGTCAATAGCATAGTTAGCAGTTAGCAATAGCCTGGTTATCAATAGCATAGTTAGCGGTTAGCAATAACATGGTTGTCAATAGCATAGTTAGCAGTTAGCAATGACATGGTAAGCAATACACTGGTTATCAATAGCATAGTTAGCAGTTAGCAATAACCTGGTAAGCAATACACTGGTTGTCAATAGCATAGTTAGCAGTTAGCAATGACACGGTAAGCTAGCAACAACATGATTACCAACTCTGGTATTGGTCCGATAGTTTTCTGGCCTCCATCAGCTTTGTTGGTTCAGAACCATGGGTGAACAAAAGGGTTAGCGTCACCAAGTGTCAACTGGCCTTTAAAATATATATTTGCAATAAGTAAGAAAACTAAACTGATGGCGTCGTACAGTGGGCGTTAACCCCAGTTTAGAAAACAACACTATCCAAATCAGCAACAACAAAAACCTCCTACGTGCCATTTCACTGCCCACAGGACAGAGCTACTTAGCCAGATCCATCCCTGTCATATGTTAAACTCACAAAGCGTTGCCTACATTCATGTTAGTAGCTACACCAGGGTTAACCAAACAAAGTTTGATGAGTCGGTTATTTGAATCAGCTTGCAATGCCAGAGTTGTGGGTCCGATTCCCACAGGGGACCAGTACAAAAGAATATACACTCACTACTGTAATTGACTCTGGATAAGAGAGTCTGTTAAATGACTCACTACTGTAAGTGACTCTGGATCAAAGAGTCTGTTAAATGACTCACGACTGTAAGTGACTCTGGATAAGAGAGTCTGTTAAATGACTCACTACTGTAAGTGACTCTGGATAAGAGAGTCTGTTAAATGACTCACTACTGTAAGTGACTCTGGATAAGAGAGTCTGTTAAATGACTCACTACTGTAAGTGACTCTGGATAAGAGAGTCTGTTAAATGACTCACTACTGTAAGTGACTCTGGATCAAAGAGTCTGTTAAATGACTCACGACTGTAAGTGACTCTGGATAAGAGAGTCTGTTAAATGACTCACTACTGTAAGTGACTCTGGATCAGAGAGTCTGTTAAATGACTCACTACTGTAAGTGACTCTGGATCAGAGAGTCTGTTAAATGACTCACTACTGTAAGTGACTCTGGATCAGAGAGTCTGTTAAATGACTCACTACTGTAAGTGACTCTGGATCAGAGAGTCTGTTAAATGACTCACTACTGTAAGTGACTCTGGATCAGAGAGTCTGTTAAATGACTCACTACTGTAAGTGACTCTGGATCAGAGAGTCTGTTAAATGACTCACTACTGTAAGTGACTCTGGATAAGAGAGTCTGTTAAATGACTCACTACTGTAAGTGACTCTGGATCAGAGAGTCTGTTAAATGAATAGGGAACTACACACACACACACACTGAGAACAGGCTAACTACACACACACACACACACACTGAGAACAGGCTAACTACACACACACTGAGAACAGGCTAACTACACACACACACACACACACACACACACACTGAGAACAGGCTAACTACACACACACTGAGAACAGGCTAACTACACACACACACACACACACACACACACTGAGAACAGGCCAACTACACACACACTGAGAACAGGCTAACTACACACACACACACATACACACACTGAGAACAGGCCAACTACACACACACTGAGAACAGGCTAAGTACACCAGGGTGTAGGATTATTACACTGTGTGACATAAAGTTGAAATATAATCACATAAGCTTAGTTTCTAAATGTTTTTTTTTGTGTGTGTGTGTGTGTGCGCCAAATCACATGTAATTGCATACAAGTTGTGGGAAAAAAAATATTTAAAGTTCAAGTTTAAAATGACGAGGCTACCTCATTCTTCCTCTAGGCAAGATCAAATTAATTTAAACAAACATACAGACGACAATATTATAATATGTAAATAAATGTTTAGTCTAAACACTGTTTGCTATCATTTGATTGGTTGGATGGAGTTTAAAACCTCTTGATGCGACCAATCCCGGATCCGGGAGCGTAATCACCGCCTGAAACTAATTAGCATAACGCAACGGACATAAATATCCCTAGAAAATCTTCCTATTCATGAAAATCACAAATGAAATATATTGAGACACAGCTTAGCCTTTTGTTCATCACCCTGTCATCTCAGATTTTCAAAATATGCTTTACAGCCAACGCTAGACAAGCATTTGTGTACGTTTATCATAGCATTATGCCTTGCTAGCAGCAGGCAACCTTGTCACGGAAATCAGAAAAGCAATCAAATTAAATCGTTAACCTTTGATGAACTTCGGATGTTTTCACTCACGAGACTCCCAGGTAGATAGCCAAAGTTCATTTTTTCCCATTTTTTCCGTTTGTTCTTCAAGTTTGGCTGAGAAATCGCCCGGAAATTGCGGTCACCACAACGCCAAATCTTTTTCCAAATTAGCTCCATAATATCGACAGAAACATGGCAAACGTGGTTTAGAATCCATCCTCAAGGTGTTTTTCTAATATCTATTCGATAATATATCCGTCGGGACAATTCGTTTTTCTCTAGGACCGATTGGAGAAATGGCTACCTCTGTACTTTACGCAAGAATCTCTCTCGGAGCCACCATGTGACCACTTACGCAATGTGCCCCCATACGGCTATTCTTCAACAGAAATGCGTAAAACTACATCACAAAGCTGTAGACACCTTGGGGAATACGTATAAAGCGTAAGCTCGTTGATGGTACATTCACAGCCAAATAGGGAGTCATTGGAACGCAGCGCTTTCAAAACCTGGGGCACTTCCGGATTGGATTTTTCTCAGGCTTTCGCTTGCAACATCAGTTCTGTTATAGTCACAGACAATATCTTTACATTTTTTGTAACGTTCGAGTGTTTTCTATCGAAAGCTGTCAATTATATGCATATTCTAGCATCTTTTCCTGACAAAATATCCCATTTTTTTTCCAAAAATGAAAATACTGCCCCTAGAGTTCCCCACCCATAGATCTCCTGCTGGGTCTTCCTCCTCCTTTTCCTTCTCTTCCTCCTCCTCTTCCTCAGCCCTGTTAACATTATGGTAAGTAAATATGGGCGGCTCATGCCAAGCAACAGAGGGAATGGAGAGTGAGACGACCCTGTTTATACCGACAAGAGGTTTAAAGCGAACATTACTGCAGAGAGATATCATACTGAGAAGTTCTGTCCACCATATCAGAGAAAAAGTTCAATCAAAAACAATCAAAATGAATGTGATTTTATATGCTGCGTCTCAATTGGCATCCTATTGCCTTCATAGGGAACTCCTGTTGACTAGGGGCCCTTAGGGTTTGGGTCAAAAGAAGTGGACTATAGTATATACGGAGGAGAGTGCTAATTGGGATACATCCATAGTCATGTAATATTTGAGTCAATTAATTTCCAAAGCCTCCAGCGTTTCTTTGTTAACAGTTTTTTACTAATTAACAAATACTTTATAATTAATTCGGCAGGTACTGTCCTATTGCCAGAAAAAAAGTAATTGGATTTTGTAAGGAAAATATTATATTATATATATATGATAGATTTTTTTTTTCACTCACAATTACTGCCAATATCAATATTATAATTTGATTCGAACCCTAACTTACAACCCTGGAGTCATGCTCTGATTAGTAACACGGATACAGCTCTCTGGAGCTATTGTTAGCCTTATTAGTCTTAGCCCAGATCCATGGGTTCATTGTTAGCCTCATTGCTAACGCTAGGACTTAGGATAGCCCAATTCCTGAGCTTTATGAGTGACTCCAGGGCCATGGTTAGCCTTGTACAATTAGCCTAGCTACTCACTGTAACTACATGAGGATGTAGCCTATCGTAGCACTTGTGTTTCATTCAGATGTGTCTGTTTTATCACCCGAATATGTCTCAGCGCTACCATTAGCATAGCGTCTGTTAGCGACTCTATGCTAAAGCTGGTATGCTGAGTAGCCTAATTAGCATTAGCGGTGGCTAAATGTAGTTCTCTTGGTGGGCAGTGCGTCTCTTAATGCACTGTCATGACTAAGTGCTACCATTAGCCTAGCGTCTGTTAGAGACTATGCTAAAGCCGGTATACTGAGCTAATTAACATTAGCGGTGGCTAAATGTAATTCTCTTGGTGGGCAGTGTGTCTCTTTTAGCTCTGTCATGGAGGAGCTGGGTATCTCCCTGCGCTGTCACAAAACCATCAGGCGAAGGTCACGACCCCGGGGACGATCTGGATTGGCCAGCGTCCTCTGTCACCCCAAACGCATCCTGAGGAAAGAGACTATGACGTAGGGACATCCCCGTCTATGCTTTAATGAACTGAGGAAAACTCTTGTTGTAACAGACTCTTATTGGACCCCTCCCAAGATCTGTTTGTTTGTATATATTGGACTGGATGTTGTTTGTTTCTCTCTCTCTTTTGTTTTTTTGTGTATATACATAAGAGCAAATAAGCATTGAGGATGTATTGTTCATCAACCAGGAAATGAACATTGAGGGTGTATTGTTCATCAACCAGGAAATGAACATTGAGGATGTATTGTTCATCAACCAGGAAATGAACATTGAGGATGTATTGTTCATCAACCAGGAAATAAACATTGAGGGTGTATTGTTCATCAACCAGGAAATGAACATTGAGGGTGAATTGTTCATCAACCAGGAAATGAACATTGAGGATGTATTGTTCATCAACCAGGAAATGAACATTGAGGGTGTATTGTTCGTCAACCAGGAAATGAACATTGAGGGTGTATTGTTCGTCAACCAGGAAATGAACATTGAGGATGTATTGTTCGTCAACCAGGAAATGAACATTGAGGATGTATTGTTCATCAACCAGGAAGTAGGAATCTGACAGTTTGGAGTGGCGATACAGTGCTTGGGTGTTTTATACATTTTACAGTGCTTGACTGGTTTATACATTTTGTGAAAAAGCGTAAACAGCTCTTTTGCCTCAAAAGACCAGATCATTGAACTACTAGAGAAGAAACAAAGTCCTGAAAGAATGTTTCACTCTGGCTAAGGAGACTTCCAGACTGCATGGTGTCTTTGATGCAACAATTGTAAATGACAAGATGGGATAATCCAGGATGCTCTATGAGATTAGACTCCTCTGCTACTGAGGATACTACCTTGGACCACTATTAACAAATCATTTTACGGCTCTGAGCCCGACTTCACCGGGCCCCTCCAAACAAGGTACTTTGCCACTCCCCCCCACCCCGTCCTTTCAACTTTACCTCAGCACAAAGTGCAATCTCCTCTCAGTCTGGTCATGGGTTACTAAATTTCCCCTGGGGGCTAAACAAGACAGACATACAGGTTCTCATTTCCGGGCCTTTGCCAACAATAGATCACGGATCGCTTTAGTCATCTCCTCTTGACTACACTGTTGGCTTAAATTCTACTGTTCCTCCATGAATTTGAAGTTCATTGACAATTTTGACAACTTCTGGGAGAGGTCTCAGTTTTACCCGTGCGAGCAAGAGTTCTCAGCCATCATCGAGGAGGCTCTTGTAAAACATTGACTCATATACAGCCCAACCCTGGCCCAGGTTGTTCTTCCCATTCCCACTATATCACAGCTTTATCATCGTACTACTACAGATCGTACTACTACAACCATATTCCCAAGGGGTATTGTGTGTATTAATGTTGTGGCCATAAAGTGAATGTAATCTGTTAGTTCTGTTAGTTCTGTTACTGTTAGTTATGTTAGTTCTGTTAGTTCTGTTACTGTTAGTTCTGTTAGTTCTGTTACTGTTAGTTCTGTTAGTTCTGTTACTGTTAGCCCAATTGGGAAGCCCACTGTGGTAAGCTCGTCCTGTGTTATTATTTCAAATACCATAAATATGGACACCACCGCTGTTTTCAAATGGCATAGAGGGCTTGGACTGTTAAATATCAGGGTAGAAACGTTTGATGTCAAAGATGGGACACGAGTCCGGATATTTGGTTCTCACATAGACTTGGCTAAATGGCTCGATCTCGGATAAGGACATTGATACTGCAGATTACAGCATCTTCACCTTGACTTTGTTCACATTTTGTTCTGTTACAGCCTGAATTTAAAATGGATTAAATTTGAGATTTGTGGGGTCACTGGACTAATGTCAAAGTGGAATAATGTTTTTCAAATGTGTTTATTTATTAATTTAAAAAATGAAAAGCTGAAATGTCTTGAGTCAATAAGTATTCAACCCCTTTGTTATGGCCTAAATAAAGTTCAGGAGTAAAACATTCTACACAATACTAAAATAATTGACTGAGTGAAAAGAAGGAAGCCTGTACAGAAAGAAAATATTCCAAAACATGCCTCCTCTGTTTGCAATAAGGCACTATAGTAATACTGCAAAACATTTGGCAAAGCAATTCACATTTTGTCCTGAATACAAAGTGTTATGTTTGGGGCAAATCCAATACAGCACAGTGATGAGTACCACTCTCAATATGTTCAAGCATAGTAGTGGCTGCATCATGTTATGGGTATTCTTGTAATCACTAAGGACTGGGGAGTTTTTCAGGGTAAAAAAAAATAAATGGAAGGGAGCTAAGCACAGACAAAATCCTAGAGGAAATCCTGGTTCAGTCTGCTTTACACCAGACACTGGGAGATTAATTCACCTTTCAGCAGCACAATAACCTGAAACACAAGGCCAAATCTACACTGGAGTTGCTTACCAAGAAGACACTGAATGTTCCTGAGTAGCCAAGTTACAGTTTTGACTTAAATCTACATGAAAATCTATGGCAAGACCTAAAAAATGGTTGCCTAGCAATGATCAACAACCAATTTGACAGAGCTTGAAGAATTTTCTGAAGAATAATGGGTAAAAGTTGCCCAATCCAGGTGTGGAAAGTTCTCAGAGACTCAGCCAGAAAGACTCACAGCTGTAATCACTTCCAAATGTGCTTCTACATTGTTTTGACTCAAGAGTGTGAATATTTATATAAATTAGATATTTCTGTATTTCATTTTCCATAAATTTCACAAAACAGGTTTTCACTTTTGTCATTATGGTGTATTGTGTGTAGAAACTTGTTTTATATTTTATCCATTTTGAATTCAGGTAACACAACAACATGTGGAAAGTGTCAAAGGGTAGGAATACTTCTGAAGGCTCGGTACAGTATATCCTCTCTCCAAGCACATTATGGGGTATTGTGATGTCATTATGGGGTATTGTGATGTCATTATGGGGTATTGTGATGTCATTATGGGGTATTGTGTGTAGAAATGGGTTGATTTAATCCGTTCTGAATTCAGGCTGTAACACAACAAAATGTGGAATAAGTCAAAGGGTAGGAATACTTTCTGAAGGCTCGGTACAGTATATCCTCTCTCAAAACACATTATGTATGCATGTGGGTATTACTGACTGACGAGAGTGGCTAATATTTAACATGATACAAATTGTAAAACAAAATGGAGAAAAAGCCCCGGGCATATAATCCAAACCCTCTAAACCACATACATCAATTTGGCAGGGTTTAGCCCTACAGAAACCTTTCACTTGGGTCTCCAAATTTTATCCATGCAAATTGAAGACCCACAAATTAAGAATTCTGAATAACGACCCAGGATATTTATATTTCTTACTGTGCGATACATTTCCTGTTGATATGACTTTCAGTTTGCTTCCATTCGTCTCCAGGGATCAACAATTACTACGTGTATTTACAATCCCCTTCTCCATTCAACTGGGTCATTTCTATCACACACAAAAAAAATGAAAGTAGATCCTTTTTTCCACCTGTAACTGGTAGAGCGGCATGATCTTATTCGCGGCTTCTTCACACGTTAAGGTGGTGTCATTATCTGGGTGTATTATATTATATCAGAATATGGTGTATTTGTAGACACACATTCATTTATTTGAGGTCCACCTTAAATAAATAGTGGGGTGAATACCATTGCTATTTGATTTGATTGTCATGCTTAAATTCAAGGTAAAAAATAATGTGAGCTTTAGCACGAGTTGGAATCTGGGCCTTTAATGCATTGAAGCATGAAAAATTCCTCTCCTTCCCTGGCCGAGGCAAGTTGTCAGACTTGTCTCAGATAATTACTGAGATAAATTAGATAAGTCATGTTTTTAAATCAGCATTTTATCTCTGCAGGCTTTTTATTTGAAATAAATGGCGGTTTAATTGACCCTGATCAGTCAATCGACTGTCTGCTCCTCTTCTAGCCTCTCCCCAGGGTCTGGAAAGAGGCCCATAGACTCCCCCTGGTACCCTCCCCAGGGTCTGGAAGGAGGCCCATAGACTCCCCCTGGTACCCTCCCCAGGGTCTGGAAGGAGGCCTATAGACTCCCCCTTCACAAAGGTGGTGATCCGTTTGACCTAAATAAGTATCGCCCCATTTACAAACTATTTTGCCTAGTTAAAATCTTAGATTCCATGGTAAATACTCAACTAAGATCCTTTTTTTAACCAAGACATTTATTCTAAAAGTACACCAGTAAGGTTTCAGACCAGTTCATAGCACCATCTCGGCTACTTCGTTGGTTTCGAACGATGTTGTTAAATTGTATGGATAAGAGGAGTAAACACTGTGTGGCCCTTTTTATTGACTTGTCTAAAGCCTTCAACACTGTGGATCACACATTACTCATTCAGAGGCTTTCATCAATTGGTCTGAACCAGGTTGCTGTACTGTCGTTGGTTGGAATGTTATTTAAAGGACTGAACAGTGTGAATTTACTGATGTTATTGAATCAGGTTTTCTGTACAAAAAAAAAGGGTGTCCCACAGGGATCCATTCTTGGTCCAGTTCTTTTCACTATTTACATTAATAATAATGGTTTATCTGTCAAAATAAATAATAACGTTCACCTGTATTCAGATGACACTGTGGTGTATGCCGTTGCCCCAACAGCTGAACAGGCTCTGTCAGAGAATCAATCTGCCTTTATTGTCCTGCAGAAAGCCTTTGTTGAATTGAAATCAGTACTTAATGCAGGTAAAAACTACGTTTGTTATTTTCCAGATCACATAAGGATGTATCTGATGATTTATTCATACATACTTTGGATGGTGCCCTCTTTGACCATGTCCCCTCTTATAAATATCTGGGCATCTGGATTGACAAAAAAAAACAATCTTTCAAAAAAGCATATTGATGAGTTAGTTAAGAAATTAAGAACTAAAATAGTCTTCTTCTATATGAGGTGGCAGGTAGCCTATTGGTTAGAGTGGAGGGGTGGCAGGTAGCCTAGTGGTTAGAGTGTAGAGGCGGCAGGTGGCCTAGTGGTAAGAGCATAGAGGCGGCAGGTAGCCTAGTGGTTAGAGTGTAGAGGCGGCAGGTAGCCTAGTGGTTAGAGTGTAGAGGCGGCAGGTAGCCTAGTGGTTAGAGTGTAGAGGAGTGGTTAGGTAGCCTATTGGTTAGAGTGTAGAGTGTAGAGGAGGCAGGTAGCCTAGTGGTTAGAGTGTAGGGGCGGCAGGTAGCCTAGTGGTTAGAGCGTAGAGGTGGCAGGTAGCCTAATGGTTAGAGTGTAGAGGAGGCAGGTAGCCTAGTGGTTAGAGTGTAGAGGTGGCAGGTAGCCTAGTGGTTAGAGCGTAGAGGTGGCAGGTAGCCTAGTGGTTAGAGTGTAGAGGCGGCAGGTAGCCTAGTGGTTAGAGCCTGTAGAGGAGCCTAGTGGTTAGAGCAGGTAGCCTAGTGGTTAGAGTGCCTAATGGTTAGAGCGTAGAGGTGGCAGGTAGCCTAGTGGTTAGTAGCCTAGCCTGTGGTTAGAGTGTAGTAGCCTAGTGGTTAGAGTGTGGCAGGTAGCCTAGTGGTTAGAGTGTAGAGGTGGCAGGTAGCCTAGTGGTTAGAGTGTAGAGGCGGCAGGTAGCCTAGTGGTTAGAGTGTAGAGGCGGCAGGTAGCCTAGTGGTTAGAGTGTTGGACTAGTAACCAAAATGTTGCAAGATCGAATCCCTCGAGCTGACATTCTGTCGTTCTGCCCCCTGAACAAGGCAGTTAACCCACTGTTCCCCGTTAGGCAGTCATTGTAAATAAGAATTTGCTCTTAACTGACTTGCCTAGTTAAATAAAGATTTTTAAGAAATGTGGAATGGTCTTTAAAGAACAATATGTTTTCTCATATGATTGTATTTTGTGTAATTGACGTGTATATCGATATGTATAATATATATATATATATTGTGGCAAACCTCTTCAAGGTTAGGAGCGTTTGTCACAAACTAAGTGGTAAACTGTCACCAAATCACCCAAGAATGAGAGTTCTTTCGAACAGGACAGTACCTGTTCGTTTGTTTCTCCGTCCTGGTCCACCCAGGCCGTAGGAGAGGTCAAGGATAGCAGGGTTCGGTACACGAATCGGGTTCTCGGTAGGTCCAGGTCCAAACGCCAACAGGTAAGTCCAAAACAATCCAGCTCATACACGGTAAATCCAGCCAATCTCTATAGTCTCTTTCTCTATTGTTCATAGCTCCTTCCAGCACTCTCTCTTCCTCTTCCTGGTTTTTCTTGACCCTTTATCTGTGGGTTGGCTCCACCTTCTGAGGGTTCCCCTTGCTTCTGGGACTTGTAGTTTTGGCTGTCGGCCATTTTGTGATCTGTAGTTCTGACAGGGGTGGCCATTTTAGTGATCGGGCAGAGCCCGTTTATTAGTTCTGCTCTCACATATCTGCCACTTATCACTCGACCCCCTTCTTTGCCACAATATATATAGATATATACTACCAAGCAGTAAAAAGGCAGTAACTGCTCAGAGTGGAACTGAGAAAAATGGCTTTTAATTTACCTTTGGTTTCACAGTAACTTTATCCAGTTACTGGCTAACATGACCCCCATTGTCTCCTAAACACAATAGAGGCAGGATACTTGTCCACATGATTAAGCATGTATTTAATGTAGCAAAAATGACTTAACTCATTTTCAACCAAACAAGCAGTTACTGCCTTTTTTGCTTGGTAGGGCAATATAGTGTAATTGATGTTTATATAGATGTGTTGGATATTGATGTGTTTGATGGGTCATCATTGTAACTAATCATTTGTTCTTAATTGACTTACCTGTATAAATAAATGTGAAATAAAATACATTGTCTTATAGGGTACTGTAATCGACATTGATAATGAAATGTGACGCGTTGGTTATGAGAACATGATTGAATTAGTCATTGAATTAAACCTTTTGTTCATCCTACCTTGTTCATCCTACCTTTTGTTCATCCTACCTTTTGTTCATCCTACCTTGTTCATCCTACCTTTTGTTCATCCTACCTTTTGTTCATCCTACCTTTTGTTCATCCTACCTTTTGTTCATCCTACCTTGGGATTGATTTTCAAAATAAAACATTTAACATTTTTCCACGAATATGAACTGTCTCTCAGTAAGTAGAGATTCTCAACTCCAAGGCTATGTCCAGGGTTTGGTGCCCTGGTCAAAATGCCTGAACTATAGGGAAATCCTACTCTGTAAACATGTGTCCCTTGTTTGTCCTTGACATTTTAAAAGATGGAGATGGTGTGACCTCTATAAGACAGTAGACAGCATCTTGTGTGATATCAGTAGCGCGTGTGTGTGTGAACCTGTGACCTGTGTAGAGACAGCCAGAGAATCATAAATCAACACACACACACACACACAGCGAGACACTCAGCTATCCATCTATACGTCTCTACTGCAGTTCAGAGGCTCACCCTAAACCCTATAGACCCTTATAGACAATAACCCCTATAGCCCCTTATAGACAATAAACCCTATAGACCCTTATAGACAATAAACCCTATAGCCCCTTATATACAACAAACCCTATAGCCCCTTATAGACAATAAACCCTATAGACAATAAACCCTATAGCCCCTTATAGACAATAAACCCTATAGACCCTTATAGACAATAAACCCTATAGCCCCTTATAGACAATAAACCCTATAGCCCCTTATAGACAATAAACCCTATAGACAATAAACCCTATAGCCCCTTATAGACAATAAACCCTATAGCCCCTTATAGACAATAAACCCTATAGCCCCTTATAGACAATAAACCCTATAGCCCCTTATAGACAATAGACCCTTATAGACAATAAACCCTATAGCCCCTTATAGACAATAAACCCTATAGCCCCTTAGAGACAATAAACCCTATAGCCCCTTATAGACAATGAGGACCCAAAAGCGATTTATAGACAATGTCCAAACCATAAATCCCAATCTTATAGACAATAAACCCTATATCTTTACAGCCCCCTTCTAGTATAGACAATAAACCCTATAGCCCCTTATAGACAATAAACCCTATAGACAATAAACCCAAAGCAATAGCCCCTTATAGACAATAAACCCTATAGCCCAGGATAGACAATAAACCCTATAACCCATTATAGACAATAAACCCTATAGCCACTTATAGACAATAAACCCTATAGCCACTTATAGACAATAAACCCTATAGCCACTTATAGACAATAAACCCTATAGCCCCTTATAGACAATAACCCCTATAGCCCCTTATAGACAATAAACCCTATAGCCCCTTATAGACAATAAACCCTATAGCCCCTTATAGACAATAACCCCTATAGTCCCTTATAGACAACAAACCCTATAGCCCCTTATAGACAATACACCCTATAGCCCCTTATAGACAATAACCCCTCTAGTCCCTTATAGACAAAAACCTATAGCCCCTTATAGACAATAAACCCTATAGCCCCTTATAGACAATAAACCCTATGTTCTGCCCAAGACTTATAGAAAGACAATAACCCCCGTTCTAGTCCCTTATAGACAACAAACCCTATAGTCCCTCCAAAATATAGACCCCTGTCGAATAGACCCTATTCTCAGCCCTCTTTATAGACAAATAAAATAGCCCCTTATAGACAACAAACCCTATAGCCACTATGGTAATAATGGTGATGGAGTGGAGGGCTGCCGTCGGCACTTTTAGTTTCTTTTCGCGTTGTTGTTCGTAACTTGTTTTGTACATAATGTTGCTGCTACCGTCTCTTACGACCGAAAACAGCTTCTGGACATCAGAACTGAGATTACTCACCTCAGATTAGACAAAAAGTCTTTCTTCAATGGGTCGGACGAGAAGAATATACTACAGACACCCGACCAGGCCAAGATCCCCGTCATTCGCTGGAGAAGGAAACAGAGGAAGAATATACTACAGACACCCGACCAGGCCAAGATCCCCGTCATTCGCTGGAGAAGGAAACAGAGGAAGAATATTGCTGGGACAGAATGGTTCACCCCACCAGGCCAAATGATCCCGTCATTCGGATGGAGAAGGAAACAGAGAAAAAAGCTCCCTGGGAAACCACTTAAAGATACAGAAGTAAGGGCTGTGAGGATCAGGCAACCAGTGGCTAATCTGCTTTTGCCCTTCGTTTTACTAGCTAACGTTCAATCGCTGGAAAATAAATGGGACGAACTGATAGCATGTATATCCTACCAACGGGACATTAAAAACTGTTAAATGTTATGTTTCACCGAGTCGTGGCTGAACGACGACATTAAGATGGCCACTGATATCGAAGGAAGTTTCGCCGTTTTGCTCGCCTAAGGTAGAGTATCTCATGATAAACTGTAGAGCACACTATCTACCTAGAGTTTTCGTCTGTATTTTCCGTAGCTGTCTACATTCCACTGGCTGATGCCGACACGAAAACCGCACTCAATGATCTGTATACGGCCAAAAGGAAAACAGGAAAACGCTCAACTACAGACAAATAATCTTCGAGGCCTTAGCGCCCAGAGAGTATAGTCTAGTGGTACCGGGGACTTTAATGCAGGAAACTTTAAATCAGTTTTACCTCATTTCAAATCAGCTCCTCCTGTAAATGTGCAGACCAGGAGGGAAAAACATTAAACATTTCACATGACACACACAGGAGATGCAATTAATAGAAGCTATGACACACTAGCCATCCATTTGAACAAAAAATCAAAAAAGAAATGGTTTCGCTATGATTACTAGACAGTGAGGGTTAAAGGTGATTCCTGAATCCAAGCAAAATGAAAGCAGGAAACACATGTTCCCGAGCCCAGGCTTCGATCAATGAAAAAGTGGTCAGAGGAAGAAATGCTAAGCTACAGGACTGTTTTGCTATCACAGACTGGAATATGTTCCGGGATTCTTCCGATGGCATTGAGGAGTACAACCACATCAGTCACTGGCTTCATCAATAAGTGCATTGAGGATGTCGTCCCCACAGTGACTATACGTACATACCCCAACCAGAAGCCATGGATTACAGGCAACATTCGCACTGACCTAAAGGGTACAGACCCGTAGCACTCACGTCTGTAGCCACGAAGTGCTTTGAAAGGCTGATCATGGCTCACATCAACACCATCATCCCAGAAACCCTAGACCCCACTCCAATTTACATACCGCACGAACAGATCCACAGATGATGCAATCTATATTGCACTCCACACTGCCCTTTCACTCCTGGACAAAAGGAACACCTACGTGAGAATGCTATTCATTGACTACAGCTCAGCGTTCAACACCATAGTGCCCTCTAAGCTCATCACTAAGCTAAGGATCCTGGGACTAAACACTCCCCTCTGCAACTGGATCCTGGACTTCCTGACAGGGTAGGTAACAACACATTCCGCCAAGCTGATCCTCAACACAGGGGCCCCTAAGGGGTGCGTGCTCAGTCCCCTCCTGTACTCCCTGTTCACTCATAACTGCACGGCCAGGCACGACTCCAACACCATCATTAAGTTTGCTGATGACAACAGTGGCAGGCCTGATCATTGACAACAATGAGACAGCCTATAGGGAGGAGGTCAGAGACCTGACCGTGAGGTGCCAGGACAACAACCTCTCCCTCAACGTGATCAAGACAAATGAGATGATTGTGGACTACAGGAAAAGGGGGACCGAACACGCCCCCATTCTCATCAACGGGGCTGTAGGTGGAGCAGGTTGAGAGCTTCAAGTTCCTTTGTGTCCCCATCATCAACAAACTAACATGGTCCAAGCACACCAAGACAGTCATGAAGAGGGCACAACAAAACCTATTCCCCCTCAGGAGACTGAAAAGATTTGGCATGGGTCCTCAGATCCTCAAAAGGTTTCACAGCTGCACCATCGAGAGCATCCTGATGGGTTGAATCACTGCCTAGTATGGCAACTGCTCGGCCTCCGACCACAAAGCACTACAGAGGGTAGTGCGAACGGCCCAGTACATCACCGCAGCTAATCTTCCTGCCATCCAGGACCTCTATACCAGGCGGTGTCAGAGGAAGGCCCTAAAAATTGTCAAAGACTCCAGCCACCCCAGTCATAGACTGTTCTCTCTGCTACAACATGGCAAGCGGTACCGGAGTGCCAAGTCTAGGTCCAAGAGGCTTCTAAACAGCTTCTACCCCTAAGCCATTAGACTCCTGAACAGCTGATTAAATGGCTACCCAGACTATTTGCATTGCTCCCCCACCCCAACCTCTTCTACACTGCTGCTACTCTGTTATTATCTATGCATAGTCACTTTTATAACTCTACCTACATGTACATAATTACCTCAATTACCTCGACACCGGTGCCCCCGCACATTGACTCTGTACCAGTAACCACTGTACATAGCCCCTCTATTGTTATTTACTGCTGCTCTTTAATTAGGAAGAGGGAGGGGGGGAGAAGAATGAGTTCCACACCGAGGCTAGGAGAGGAGAAGAGTGTTTGGGAGAGAGACGCAATTGGAACGGACCGACAAACACCCAATAATGAGATCCTAGTGTGACTAGGAAAGAATGGACAGATAGCTGAATCAATGACCAGATAGCTGAATCACTGCTGAATCAATGACTGAATCAGCTGAATCAATGCTGAATCAAATCAATAACCAGATAGCTGACCAGATAGCTGAATCAATAATCCAGATAGCTGAATCACTGCTGAATCAATGACCAGATAGCTGAATCAATGACTAGCTGAATCAATAATGACCAGATAGCTGAATCAAATCAATACCAGATAGCTGAATCACTGCTGAATCAATAACCAGATAGCTGAATCACTGCTGAATCAATGACCAGATAGCTGAATCACTGCTGAATCAATGACCAGATAGCTGAATCACTGCTGAATCAATGACCAGATAGCTGAATCAATGACCAGATAGCTGAATCACTGCTGAATCAATAACCAGATAGCTGAATCACTGCTGAATCAATGACCAGATAGCTGAATCACTGCTGAATCAATGACCAGATAGCTGAATCAATGACCAGATAGCTGAATCACTGCTGAATCAATGACCAGATAGCTGAATCACTGCTGAATCAATGACCAGATAGCTGAATCACTGCTGAATCAATGACCAGATAGCTGAATCACTGCTGAATCAATGACCAGATAGCTGAATCACTGCTGAATCAATAACCAGATAGCTGAATCACTGCTGAATCAATGACCAGATAGCTGAATCACACAACTACTAAAAAAACAAGCTCCCAGGAATACTAACTTTCAATTAAATGCAGTTATCATGTCAAAGGGGGTGAATTATGTAATGGGGCTTTGTCAGTCAGTGGTCTCAGAAAGAATTACAATCTCCATGATGCTTTTTGTTCTCACAAAGAGAGAGAGAGAGAGAGAGCAGCCACATAATAATACACACAGGCACAAACGACCTGAGAGCACAGCAGGAAAGGGTGGCCACAGCACTGAAGGGAGTGATTGAAAAGGCTTCTTCTACTTTCCCCAACGCACAAGTGGTTATCTCCACCCTGCTACCACGAAAAGACTTCCACCCTGCCACAATACAGCAGGTAAACGCACGTATTTCCCGTGACTGTGCCTCAAAACCAAACGTTTTCCTGGACCACCACTCCACCCTGGACTTGAACAGCCTCTATGACCAGGTCCACCTCTACAAGGCAGCAGTGCCCACCTTTGCCCGGACTCTAAAGGACATCGCTCTCAAACGTATCCCCAACACTTCACACAGGAGCAACAGATCAATAGACACCCCACCCAGACCAGCGAGACACCCTCCCAGACCTGCAGGACCGCCCCCTGGACCTACACATAGAGGACCCACGCCAAGAGGAATTACATCCAGACCACAGTACACCCAGACACATCCACACCCCCACCCCAACCAATCAACACCCCCCCCACGTCAACCATGCCCACACCCCATTTAGGCCCCCTCAGATCAGACCTATGCCACTCCTGCCCACCCCATGCACCCCACCCCGAAAGAGGGCCTCAACATGGAAGCCACACATACGCCCAGGTAGTGAGCGGGCAAACAGTCCCAACTCCCCACTCTCACACTCGCCCAAGCCAATGGCATGTACCAGATGCTCAGCAGGCTCTGCTCACACTTACTGGCCTGAGGCCAAACCACGACCAACAACATTGGACACTCTATGGAACAAAAAGCCTTCACTATATCATCCTGGAATATCCAAGGCCTGAGGTCATCTGCCTTTGGCCTAAAGAGCAGAAACCCGGACTTCACCAAACCTGGTATAGAGGAGACGGACCCACTGGTTGCCCTCTAGGTTACAGAGAGCTGGTAGTCCCATCCACCAAACTACCAGGTGTGAAACAGGGAAGGGACTCAGGGGGTATGCTAATTTGGTATAGAGCAGACCTAACTCACTCCATTAAATTAATCAAAACAGGAACATTCTACATTTGGCTAGAAATTCAAAAGGAAATGACCGTAACAGAGAAAAATGTCCTCCTGTGTGCTACCCCATCCCCCCACTAGAATCCCCATACTTTAATGAAGACAGCTTCTCCATCCTGGAGGGGGAA
>NC_088414.1:45408111-45538111 GCF_034236695.1 Oncorhynchus nerka
AGGAGGGACGGGGGACTGTAGAGGAGAGGGACGGGACAGGAGAGGGACGGGAGAGGAGAGGGACGGGGAGACAGGAGAGGGACGGGCAAGGAGAGAGAGGGACGGGGAGAGGAGAGGGACGGGGCGAGGAGAGGGACGGGAGAGAGAGGACGGGGCAAGGAGAGGGAGAGGACGGGGAGAGGAGAGGGATGGACTGTAGGAACATGGGAGAGGGACATAGGGATGGACGGGGAGAGGAGAGGGACTGGGCGAGGAGAGGAGAGGGACGGGAGAGGAGAGGGGCGAGGAGAGGGACGGGGAGAGGAGAGGAGAGGGACGGGGCAAGGAGAGGAGAGGGACGGGGCGAGGAGAGGAGAGGGACGGGCGAGAGAGGGACGGGGAGAGGAGAGGGACGGGGCGAGGAGAGGGACGGGCGGAGAGGGACGATAGCGAGGAGAGGGACGGGGAGAGGAGAGACTGTAGAGGGACGGGGGAGGAGGGGAGAGGGACGGGCGAGGAGAGGGACGGGGAGAGGAGAGGGACGGGGCGAGGAGTGGGACGGGGCGAGGCGAGGGATGGGGCGAGGAGAGGGACGGGGGAGGAGAGGAACGGCATGGTAGCCTAGTGGTTAGAGCGTTGGACTAGTAACAGGAAGGTTGCAAGTTCAAACCCCCGAGCTGACAAGGTACAAGGTCCGAGGCCTTCATTGAAATTAAGAATTTGTTCTTAACTGACTTGCCTAGTTACATAAAGGTAAAATAAAATAAAAAAATAAAATAGTGGATGGACTGTAGGAGACATAGTGGATGGACTGTAGGAGACATAGTGGATGGACTGTAGGAGACATAGTGGATGGACTGTAGGAGACATAGTGGATGGACTGTAGGAGACATAGTGGATGGACTGTAGGAGACATAGTGGATGGACTGTAGGAGACATAGTGGATGGACTGTAGGAGACATAGTGGATGGACTGTAGGAGACATAGTGGATGGACTGTAGGAGACATAGTGGATGGACTGTAGGAGACATAGTGGATGGACTGTAGGAGACATAGTGGATGGACTGTAGGGAACGTAGGAGACATAGTGGATGGACTGTAGGAGACATAGTCGATGGACTGTAGGAGACATAGTGGATGGACTGTAGGAGACATAGTGGATGGACTGTAGGAGACATAGTGGATGGACTGTAGGGAACATAGTGGATAGACTGTAGGGAACATAGTGGATGGACTGTAGGAGACATAGTGGATGGACTGTAGGAGACATAGTGGATGGACTGTAGGGACTGTAGGAGACATAGTGGATGGACTGTAGCAGACATAGTGGATGGACTGTAGGAGACATAGCGGATGGACTGTAGGAGACATAGTGGATGGACTGTAGGGAACGTAGGAGACATAGTGGATGGACTGTAGGGAACGTAGGAGACATAGTGGATGGACTGTAGGAGACATAGTGGATGGACTGAAGGAGACATAGTGGATGGACTGTAGGAGACATAGTGGATGGACTGTAGGGGACATAGTGGATGGACTGTAGGGACTGTAGGAGACATAGTGGATGGACTGTAGGAGACATAGTGGATGGACTGTAGGAGACATAGTGGATGGACTGTAGGAGACATAGTGGATGGACTGTAGGGAACGTAGGAGACATAGTGGATGGACTGTAGGAGACATAGTGGATGGACTGTAGGAGACATAGTGGATGGACTGTAGGAGACATAGTGGATGGACTGTAGGAGACATAGTGGATGGACTGTAGGGAACGTAGGAGACATAGTGGATGGACTGTAGGAGACATAGTGGATGGACTGTAGGAAACATAGTGGATGGACTGTAGGAGACATAGTGGATGGACTGTAGGAGACATAGTGGATGGACTGTAGGGAACATAGTGGATAGACTGTAGGGAACATAGTGGATGGACTGTAGGAGACATAGTGGATGGACTGTAGGAGACATAGTGGATGGACTGTAGGAAACATAGTGGATGGACTGTAGGAGACATAGTGGATGGACTGTAGGAGACATAGCGGATGGACTGTAGGAGACATAGTGGATGGACTGTAGGAGACATAGTGGATGGACTGTAGGAGACATAGTGGATGGACTGTAGGAGACATAGTGGATGGACTGTAGGAGACATAGTGGATGGACTGTAGGAGACATAGTGGATGGACTGTAGGAGACATAGTGGATGGACTGTAGGAGACATAGTGGATGGACTGTAGGGAACATAGTGGATGGACTGTAGGAGACATAGTGGATGGACTGTAGGAAACGTAGGAGACATAGTGGATGGACTGTAGGAGACATAGTGGATGGACTGTAGGAGACATAGTGGATGGACTGTAGGGACTGTAGGAGACATAGTGGATGGACTGTAGGGAACATAGTGGATGGACTGTAGGAGACATAGTGGATGGACTGTAGGGAACATAGTGGATGGACTGTAGGAGACATAGTGGATGGACTGTAGGAAAGACATAGTGGATGGACTGACATAGTGGATGGACTGTAGGAGACATAGTGGATGGACTGTAGGAGACATAGTGGATGGACTGTAGGGACTGTAGGAGACATAGTGGATGGACTGTAGGGAACGTAGGAGACATAGTGGATGGACTGTAGGAGACATAGTCGATGGACTGTAGGAGACATAGTGGATGGACTGTAGGAGACATAGTGGATGGACTGTAGGGATGGACTGTAGGAGACATAGTGGATGGACTGTAGGAGACATAGTGGATGGACTGTAGGAGACATAGTGGATGGACTGTAGGGAACATAGTGGATGGACTGTAGGAGACATAGTGGATGGACTGTAGGAGACATAGTGGATGGACTGTAGGAGACATAGTGGATGGACTGTAGGAGACATAGTGGATGGACTGTAGGGAACGTAGGAGACATAGTGGATGGACTGTAGGAGACATAGTGGATGGACTGTAGGAGACATAGTGGATGGACTGTAGGAAACATAGTGGATGGACTGTAGGAGACATAGTGGATGGACTGTAGGAGACATAGTGGATGGACTGTAGGAGACATAGTGGATGGACTGTAGGAGACATAGTGGATGGACTGTAGGAGACATAGTGGATGGACTGTAGGAGACATAGTGGATGGACTGTAGGAGACATAGTGGATGGACTGTAGGAGACATAGTGGATGGACTGTAGGAGACATAGTGGATGGACTGTAGGAGACATAGTGGATGGACTGTAGGGAACATAGTGGATGGACTGTAGGAGACATAGTGGATGGACTGTAGGAGACATAGTGGATGGATGGACTGTGTAGGGGAGGGATGGACTGTAGGGGACTGTACATAGTGGATGGACTGTAGGAGACATAGTGGATGGACTGTAGGAGACATAGTGGATGGACTGTAGGAGACATAGTGGATGGACTGTAGGAGACATAGTGGATGGACTGTAGGAGACATAGTGGATGGACTGTAGGAGACATAGTGGATGGACTGGACTGAGACATAGTGGATGGACTGTAGGAGACATAGTGGATGGACTGTAGGAGACATAGTGGATGGACTGTAGGAGACATAGTGGATGGACTGGACTGTAGGGAGACATAGTGGATGGACTGTAGGAAACATAGTGGATGGACTGTAGGAGACATAGTGGATGGACTGTAGGAGACATAGTGGATGGACTGTAGGAGACATAGTGGATGGACTGTAGGAGACATAGCGGATGGACTGTAGGAGACATAGTGGATGGACTGTAGGAGACATAGTGGATGGACTGTAGGAGACATAGTGGATGGACTGTAGGAGACATAGTGGATGGACTGTAGGAGACATAGTGGATGGACTGTAGGAGACATAGTGGATGGACTGTAGGGAACATAGTGGATGGACTGTAGGAGACATAGTGGATGGACTGTAGGGAACGTAGGAGACATAGTGGATGGACTGTAGGAGACATAGTGGATGGACTGTAGGAGACATAGTGGATGGACTGTAGGGAACGTAGGAGACATAGTGGATGGACTGTAGGAGACATAGTCGATGGACTGTAGGAGACATAGTGGATGGACTGTAGGAGACATAGTGGATGGACTGTAGGGACTGTAGGAGACATAGTGGATGGACTGTAGGGAACATAGTGGATAGACTGTAGGGAACATAGTGGATGGACTGTAGGAGACATAGTGGATGGACTGTAGGAGACATAGTGGATGGACTGTAGGGACATAGTGGATGGACTGACATAGTGGATGGACTGTAGGAGACATAGTGGATGGACTGTAGGAGACATAGTGGATGGACTGTAGGAGACATAGTGGATGGACTGTAGGGAATGGACTGTAGGAGACATAGTGGATGGACTGTAGGAGAAATAGAACTGTAGGAGACATAGTGGATGGACTGTAGGAGACATAGTGGATGGACTGTAGGAGACATAGTGGATGGACTGTAGGAGACATAGTGGATGGACTGTAGGAGACATAGTGGATGGACTGTAGGAGACATAGTGGATGGACTGTAGGGAACATAGTGGATGGACTGTAGGAGACATAGTGGATGGACTGTAGGAGACATAGTGGATGGACTGTAGGAGACATAGTGGATGGACTGTAGGAGACATAGTGGATGGACTGTAGGGACTGTAGGAGACATAGTGGATGGACTGTAGGAGACATAGTGGATGGACTGTAGGAGACATAGTGGATGGACTGTAGGAGACATAGTGGATGGACTGTAGGGACTGTAGGAGACATAGTGGATGGACTGTAGCAGACATAGTGGATGGACTGTAGGAGACATAGCGGATGGACTGTAGGAGACATAGTGGATGGACTGTAGGGAACATAGTGAGATGGAGTGTGATGGACTGTAGGAACATAGTGGAGGAGACATAGTGGATGGACTGTAGGAGACATAGTGGATGGACTGTAGGAGACATAGTGGATGGACTGTAGGAGACATAGTGGATGGACTGTAGGGAACGTAGGAGACATAGTGGATGGACTGTAGGAGACATAGTGGATGGACTGTAGGAGACATAGTGGATGGACTGTAGGGAACATAGTGGATAGACTGTAGGGAACATAGTGGATGGACTGTAGGAGACATAGTGGATGGACTGTAGGAGACATAGTGGATGGACTGTAGGAGACATAGTGGATGGACTGTAGGAGACATAGTGGATGGACTGTAGGGAGACATAGTGGATGGACTGTAGGAGACATAGTGGATGGACTGTAGGAGACATAGTGGATGGACTGTAGGAGACATAGTGGATGGACTGTAGGACTGTACATAGTGGATGGACTGTAGGAGACATAGTGGATGGACTGTAGGAGACATAGTGGGAGGAGACATAGTGGATGGACTGTAGGAGACATAGTGGATGGACTGTAGGAGACATAGTGGATGGACTGTAGGAGACATAGTGGATGGACTGTAGGGACTGTAGGAGACATAGTGGATGGACTGTAGGAAACATAGTGGATGGACTGTAGGAGACATAGTGGATGGACTGTAGGAGACATAGTGGATGGACTGTAGGGAACATAGTGGATAGACTGTAGGGAACATAGTGGATGGACTGTAGGAGACATAGTGGATGGACTGTAGGAGACATAGTGGATGGACTGTAGGAGACATAGTGGATGGACTGTAGGAGACATAGTGGATGGACTGTAGGAGACATAGTGGATGGACTGTAGGGAACATAGTGGATGGACTGTAGGAGACATAGTGGATGGACTGTAGGGAACGTAGGAGACATAGTGGATGGACTGTAGGAGACATAGTGGATGGACTGTAGGAGACATAGTGGATGGACTGTAGGGAACGTAGGAGACATAGTGGATGGACTGTAGGAGACATAGTGGATGGACTGTAGGGAACGTAGGAGACATAGTGGATGGACTGTAGGAGACATAGTGGATGGACTGTAGGGACTGTAGGAGACATAGTGGATGGACTGTAGGAAACATAGTGGATGGACTGTAGGAGACATAGTGGATGGACTGTAGGAGACATAGTGGATGGACTGTAGGAGACATAGTGGATGGACTGTAGGGACTGTAGGAGACATAGTGGATGGACTGTAGGAAACATAGTGGATGGACTGTAGGAGACATAGTGGATGGACTGTAGGAGACATAGTGGATGGACTGTAGGGAACATAGTGGATAGACTGTAGGAGACATAGTGGATGGACTGTAGGAGAGGAGACATAGTGGATGGACTGTAGGAGACATAGTGGATGGACTGTAGGAGACATAGTGGATGGACTGTAGGAGACATAGTGGATGGACTGTAGGAGACATAGTGGATGGACTGTAGGAACATAGTGGATGGACTGTAGGAGACATAGTGGATGGACTGTAGACTGTAGGACTGTAGGAGACATAGTGGATGGACTGTAGGAGACATAGTGGATGGACTGTAGGAGACATAGTGGATGGACTGTAGGAGACATAGTGGATGGACTGTAGGAGACATAGTGGATGGACTGTAGGAACTGTAGGAGACATAGTGGATGGACTGTAGGAGACATAGTGGATGGACTGGATGGACTGTAGGAGACATAGTGGATGGACTGTAGGGAGGAGACATAGTGGATGGACTGTAGGGACTGTAGGAGACATAGTGGATGGACTGTAGGGAACATAGTGGATGGACTGTAGGAGAACATAGTGGATGGACTGTAGGAGACATAGTGGATGGACTGTAGGGAGACATAGTGGATGGACTGTAGGAGACATAGTGGATGGACTGTAGGAGACATAGTGGATGGACTGTAGGAGACATAGTGGATGGACTGTAGGAGAGGAGACATAGTGGATGGACTGTAGGAGACATATAGTGGATGGACTGTAGGGGACGTAGGAGACATAGTGGATGGACTGTAGGGAACATAGTAGGAGACATAGTGGATGGACTGTAGGAACATAGTGGATGGACTGTAGGAGACATAGTGGATGGACTGTAGGAGACATAGTGGATGGACTGTAGGAGACATAGTGGATGGACTGTAGGGACTGTAGGAGACATAGTGGATGGACTGTAGGAGACATAGTGGATGGACTGTAGGAGACATAGTGGATGGACTGTAGGAGACATAGTGGATGGACTGTAGGAGACATAGTGGATGGACTGTAGGAGACATAGTGGATGGACTGTAGGAGACATAGTGGATGGACTGTAGGAGACATAGTGGATGGACTGTAGGAGACATAGTGGATGGACTGTAGGAGACATAGTGGATGGACTGTAGGAGACATAGTGGATGGACTGTAGGAGACATAGTGGATGGACTGTAGGAGACATAGTGGATGGACTGTAGGAGACATAGTGGATGGACTGTAGGAGACATAGTGGATGGACTGTAGGAGACATAGTGGATGGACTGTAGGAGACATAGTGGATGGACTGTAGGGAATGTAGAGACATAGTGGATGGACTGTAGGAGACATAGTGGATGGACTGTAGGGAGACATAGTGGATGGACTGTAGGAGACATAGTGGATGGACTGTAGGGAACATAGTGGATGGACTGTAGGAGACATAGTGGATGGACTGTAGGAGACATAGTGGATGGACTGTAGGAGACATAGTGGATGGACTGTAGGAGACATAGTGGATGGACTGTAGGAGACATAGTGAGACATAGTGGATGGACTGTGGGAGACATAGTGGATGGACTGTAGGAGACATAGTGGATGGACTGTAGGAGACATAGTGGATGGACTGTAGGAACATAGTGGATGGACTGTAGGACATAGTGGATGGACTGTAGGAGACATAGTGGATGGACTGTAGGAGACATAGTGGATGGACTGTAGGAGACATAGTGGATGGACTGTAGGAGACATAGTGGATGGACTGTAGGGAACGTAGGAGACATAGTGGATGGACTGTAGGAGACATAGTCGATGGACTGTAGGAGACATAGTGGATGGACTGTAGGAGACATAGTGGATGGACTGTAGGGACTGTAGGAGACATAGTGGATGGACTGTAGGGAACATAGTGGATAGACTGTAGGGAACATAGTGGATGGACTGTAGGAGACATAGTGGATGGACTGTAGGAGACATAGTGGATGGACTGTAGGGACTGTAGGAGACATAGTGGATGGACTGTAGCAGACATAGTGGATGGACTGTAGGAGACATAGCGGATGGATTGTAGGAGACATAGTGGATGGACTGTAGGGAACGTAGGAGACATAGTGGATGGACTGTAGGGAACGTAGGAGACATAGTGGATGGACTGTAGGAGACATAGTGGATGGACTGTAGGAGACATAGTGGATGGACTGTAGGAGACATAGTGGATGGACTGTAGGGAACGTAGGAGACATAGTGGATGGACTGTAGGAGACATAGTGGATGGACTGTAGGAGACATAGTGGATGGACTGTAGGGACTGTAGGAGACATAGTGGATGGACTGTAGGAGACATAGTGGATGGACTGTAGGAGACATAGTGGATGGACTGTAGGAGACATAGTGGATGGACTGTAGGAGACATAGTGGATGGACTGTAGGAGACATAGTGGATGGACTGTAGGAGACATAGCGGATGGACTGTAGGAGACATAGTGGATGGACTGTAGGGAACATAGTGGATGGACTTTAGGAGACATAGTGGATGGACTGTAGGAGACATAGTGGATGGACTGTAGGAGACATAGCGGATGGACTGTAGGAGACATAGCGGATGGACTGTAGGAGACATAGTGGATGGACTGTAGGGAATGTAGGAGACATAGTGGATGGACTGTAGGGAACGTAGACTCCGGTATTACAAAAATAGGGTTGGCCAAAGCCCCCATAGGGCTCTGGTCTAAAGTAGTGCACTATATAGGGAATAGGGCTCTGGTCTAAAGTAGTGCACTATATAGGGGATAGGGTTCCATAGCTCTCTGGTCTAAAGTAGTGCACTATATAGGGAATAGGGTGTCATTTGGGATAAAACCGTTGTGACTTGAAGAATCTGCTTCCGTCATCACACTGGAATAACCTGTTCCTATAGAGGATAAAATAACATCTTTGGATCCTCTCTCTATAATTCCCCCTCCATCTCCCCCTCTTTCTCCCTCCATCTCCCCCTCTTTCTCCCTCCATCTCCCCCTCTTTCTCTCTCCATCGCCCCTTTTCTCTCTCTCTTTCCCCCTTTCTCCCTCCATCACCCCCTCTTTCTCTCTCCATCGCCCCTTTTCTCTCTCTCTTTCCCCCTTTCTCCCTCCATCTCCCCCTCTTTCTCTCTCCATCGCCCCTTTTCTCTCTCTCTTTCCCCCTTTCTCCCTCCATCTCCCCCTCTTTCTCTCTCCATCTCCCCTTTTCTCTCTCTCTTTCCCCCTTTCTCCTCCATCTCCCCCTCTTTCTCTCTCCATCGCCCCTTTTCTCTCTCTCTTTCCCCCTTTCTCCCTCCATCTCTCCCTCTTTCTCTCTCCATCGCCCCTTTTCTCTCTCTCTTTCCCCCTTTCTCCCTCCATCTCCCCCTCTTTCTCTCTCCATCGCCCCTTTTCTCTCTCTCTTTCCCCCTTTCTCCCTCCATCTCTCCCTCTTTCTCTCTCCATCGCCCCTTTTCTCTCTCTCTTTCCCCTTTCTCCCTCCATCTTCCCTCTTTCTCTCCATCTCCCCTCCTCTCTTTTCCCCTTTCTCCCTCCATCTCCCCTTTTCTCTCTCTTTCCCCCTTTCTCCCTCCATCTCCCCCTTTTCTCTCTCCATCTCCCCTTTTCTCCCCTTTCCCCCTTTCTCCCTCCATCTCTCCCTCTCTCTTTCCCCCTTTCTCCATCCGTCTCCCCCTCTGTCTCTCTTTCCCCCTCTGTCTCTCTTTCTTTCTCTCTCTCCCTCCATCTCCCTTCTCTCTCTTTCCCCCTTTCCCTCTCTCCTTTCTCTCTCCCCCTCTTTCTCTCTCTTTCCCCCTTTCCCTCTCTCCTTTCTCTCTCCCCCTCTTTCTCTCTCTCCCTCCATCTCCCTTCTCTCTCTTTCCCCCTTTCCCTCTCTCCATCGTTCTCCCCCTCTTTCTCTCTCTCCCTCCATCTCCCTTCTCTCTCTTTCCCTCTCTCCATCGTTCTCCCCCTCTTTCTCTCTCTCCTCCATCTCCCTCTCTCTCTCTTTCCCCCTTTCTCCGTCTGTCTCCCCTCTTTCTCTCTCTCCCTCCATCTCCCCTCTCTCCCCCTCTTTCTCTCTCTCCATCTCCCCCTCTCTCCCCCTCTTTCTCTCTCTCCTTTCTCTCTCTCTTTCCCCCTCTCTCCCTCCGTCTCCCCCTTTCTCTCTCTGCCCCCCCCCTCTCTAGTCCTGTTTATATCAGGTTCTAATATGCAGCCTTTGTGCTGATCTTGTCAACATTCTAATTGTGCCCACAGGGTAAATGATTAAAAGAAACACTGTGATCAGAACTTATACGTGCAAACAGACCAGATCAGGACGAAGGACACATGTTAACGGCAGGTATAAACGGGGCTAGAAACACATTGTGTCTGGATATCTTACAAGTGTAGACAGATCTGGACAGAGAAACCAATCATTATTCCGCCCTCTAAAATCATTGACAAGTGGCGTCATTGACTGATTACATCAATATTTGTCCTACAATAAATACTATTTTGAAAGAACAGCTGTGAAATGATTTGCATAAAGGAAGGGACCAGGAAATCTGGCCACAATGCAGACACAGCGGATGGATATCGCACACATTTTAATACCATGTGGAGACACATTTCTGGAAATATGGGCACAATCAGAATGTAGGCAACATCAGGACAAAAGACCCATGTTAGTACCAGGTATAAACAGGGCTTCTGTCTTTCTCTCTGCCTCTTTCTCCCTATATCTACCTCCTCTCTCCGTCTCCCACCCCCTCTCACCCCCTCTCTCTCTCTCTCTCTCTGTTTTTCTCCACCTCGCCCACCCCCTCTCTCTCTCTCCACTTCCCCCTCCGTCTCCCTCTCTCACCCCCTCGCTCTGTGTTTCTCTCCACCTCTCCCTCTGTCTCTCCCTCCACCTCTCCCCCTGTCTCCCCCTCCACCTCTCCCCTGTCTCCCACACACTCTCACCTCCTCTCGCTCTCTCTCACCTCTTCTCTCTCTCTCTCTCTCTCTCACCCCCTCTCGCTCTCTGTGTTTCTCTCCACCTCTCTCTCTCTCTCTCTCTCTCACCCCCTCTCACTCTCTGTGTTTCTCTCCACCTCTCCCTCTGTCTCTCCCCCTGTCTCCCACCCTCTCTCACCTCCTCTCGCTCTCTCTCTCTCCCTGTTTCTCTCCATCTCTCTCTCTCTCTGTTTCTCTCCACCTCTCTCTCTCTCCCTGTTTCTCTCCACCTCTCTCTCTCTGTCTCCCACCCTCTCTCACCTCCTCTGTCTCTCTCTCTCCCTGTTTCTCTCCACCTCTCCACCTCTCTCTCTGTCTCCCACCCTCTCTCACCTCCTCTGTCTCTCTCTCTCTCCCTGTTTCTCTCCACCTCTCTCTCTCTCTGTCTCCCACCCTCTCTCACCTCCTCTGTCTCTCTCTCTCTCTCCCTGTTTCTCTCCACCTCTCTCTCTCTCTCTCCGTTTCTCCATGAAGACAGATGAGGGTTGTCTGATAAAATAAAACTGAGAACATCACTGAAACACGAGGTGTTACTATTCATCCCAAATGCCACCCTATTCCCTATATATATAGTGCACTACTCTAGACCAGAGCCCTATGCCACCCTATTCCCTATATAGTGCACTACTTTAAACCAGAGTCCTATGCCACCCTATTCCCTATATAGTGCACTACTTTAAACCAGAGTCCTATGCCACCCTATTCCCTATATAGTGCACTACTTTAGACCAGAGTCCTATGACACCCTATTCCCTATATAGTGTACTACCCTTACGTCTCTGGTCAAAAGTAGTGCACTGCACACACAGGCCCCTAAGGAGATGAGTACACTACCAACCACCTACACCCCTACCATAGAGGGTGGTGAATTTATTTAGGGAGTGCTGCCATCTTCTGGTAGCTTCTGGAGGTTTCTACAGCCTGTGAAAAGTTAGGCTTTACTATAGAATAGAAAACTCCTCATACATAATCACTGCCACAGAGCCGCTTAGGTCCTAGCCTCTTGGGGGCCCTAAGTAGGTGGTGGTCATCTATAGATCATATCCTCCTATAGGTCAGACCCTCCCACAGGTCAGACCCTCCTATAGGTCAGATCCTCCTACAGGTCAGACCCTCCTATAGGTCATACCCTCCTATAGGTCAGACCCTCCTATATGTCAGACCCTCCTATAGGTCATACCCTCCTACAGGTCAGACCCTCCTATAGGTCAGACCCTCCTATAGGTCAGACCCTCCTATAGGTCATACCCTCCTACAGGTCATACCCTCCTACAGGTCAGACCCTCCTATAGGTCAGACCCTCCTATAGGTCATACCCTCCTATAGGTCAGACCCTCCTATAGGTCAGACCCTCCTATAGGTCATATCCTCCTACAGGTCAGACCCTCCTATAGGTCATACCCTCCTACAGGTCAGACCCTCCTATAGGTCAGACCCTCCTATAGGTCATACCCTCCTATAGGTCATACCCTCCTACAGGTCAGACCCTCCTATAGGTCAGACCCTCCTACAGGTCAGACCCTCCTATAGGTCAGACCCTCCTGTAGGTCAGACCCTCCTATAGGTCAGACCCTCCTATAGGTCAGACCCTCCCACAGGTCAGACCCTCCTATAGGTCATATCCCCCTTTTGGTAGGACGTCATTATAAATAAGAACCACCTACACCCCTACCATGGAGGGTGGTGAATTTATTTAGGAGGTGCTGCCATCTTCTGGTAGCTTCTGGAAGTTTATACAGCCTGTGAAAAGTTAGGCTTTACTAAAGAATAGAAAACTCCTCATACATAATCACTGCCACAGAGCCGCTTAGGTCCTAGCCTCTTGGGGGGCCCTAAGTAGGTGGTGGTCATCTATAGATCAGACCCTCCTGACTGTAGTAAATAGCAACAATGCCTCTTGGGGGCTATAGTGGTCATCTATAGATCAGACCCTCCTGGCTGTAGTAAATAGCAACAATGCCTCTTGGGGGCTATAGTGGTCATCTATAGATCAGACCCTCCTGGCTGTAGTAAATAGCAACAATGCCTCTTGGGGGCTATAGTGGTCATCTATAGATCAGACCCTCCTGACTGTAGTAAATAGCAAAAATGCCTCTTGGGGGCTATAGTGGTCATCTATAGATCAGACCCTCCTGACTGTAGTAAATAGAAACAAAGCTCTCAGCCACTCTGCACATGTACAATAGGGCCTACAGTTAACTGGCAAGGTGCTAAAATGCTGAATAGTAAACCTTGGGGGGTGTTCAACGAAACATCTATGTAGTCCGTCAGCCAGGCTTGCATTTTGTTTTGCAAGTCTAAATGACTGAATGGCAGAATGGCAGAGTGACTGAATGACAGAACAACAGAATGACTGAATGGAAGAGTGACTGAATGACAGAACAACAGAATGACTGAATGGCAGAACAACAGAATGACTGAATGGAAGAGTGACTGAATGGCAGAACAACAGAATGACTGAATGGCAGAACAACAGAATGACTGAATGGAAGAGTGACTGAATGACAGAACAACAGAATGACTGAATGGCGGCAGAGTGACTGAATGACAGAACAACAGAATGACTGAATGGCAGAACGGCAGAGTGACTGAATGACAGAACAACAGAATGACTGAATGGCAGAACGGCAGAGTGACTGAACGGCTGAATGACTGAACGGCTGAATGACCGAACGGCTGAATGACCGAACGGCAGAGTGACTGAATGACAGAACAACAGAATGACTGAACGGCTGAATGACTGAACGGCTGAATGACTGAACGGCTGAATGACTGAACGGCTGAATGACTGAACAACAGAATGACTGAACGGCTGAATGACTGAACGGCAGAATGACAGAACAACAGAATGACTGAATGGCAGGACAACTGAATGACTGAACGTCTGAATGACTGAACGGCAGAGTGACTGAATGACAGAACAACAGAATGACTGAATGGCAGAACAACAGAATGACTGAATGGAAGAGTGACTGAATGACAGAACAACAGAATGACTGAATGGCAGAACGGCAGAGTGACTGAACGGCAGAGTGACCGAACCGTTGAATGACTGAATAGAAGAATGCATACAAATAGTAGAAGAGGAAGACCAATTCTCCAATCTCTCCTCCTGATTTAAAAGTCAATCCTGATAATGTTAGGTCAATTGATTTTTTAAAAATTTATTTATTCCACATCGATCATTTTAAAAGACATACCATTGAGAGATACAAAATAAGTTTAAAAGGTGCTGTTGGTGGTTGGTTCCTCTGTTGACCCCATCGCAGCCAGTAATCACAGACAGTAGGTTCAAAGGTCATGTTTTTTCTATGCTCGATTTTGCCGTGTTCACATGCTAGTCGGAATTAGGGGCCTTTGAGTTAAAAATGAATGCAAGTTATTTGCGTAGAGCTTCATATTGGTTAACTCTTGATACTTATCAAGTGGGAAAATCGAGTTAGCAAGTCGGGATTTTTTTTTGAGTTTCCTAGTTCTCACTAGCACGTGACTGAGTTTCCTAGTTCTGACTAGCACGTGACTGAGTTTCCTAGTTCTCACTAGCACGTGACTGAGTTTCCTAGTTCTCACTAGCATGTGACCGAGTTTCCTAGTTCTGTTCTGACTAGCACGTGACTGAGTTTCCTAGTTCTGACTAGCACGTGACCGAGTTTCCTAGTTCTGACTAGCACCTGACTGAGTTTCCTAGTTCTGACTAACACGTGACCGAGTTTCCTAGTTCTGACTAGCACGTGACTGTTTCCTAGTTCTGACTAGCATGTGACTGAGTTTCCTAGTTCTCACTAGCACGTGACTGAGTTTCCTAGTTCTCACTAGCACCTGACTGAGTTTCCTAGTTCTGACTAGCACGTGACCGAGTTTCCTAGTTCTGACTAGCACGTGACTGTTTCCTAGTTCTGACTAGCACGTGACTGAGTTTCCTAGTTCTCACTAGCACGTGACTGAGTTTCCTAGTTCTCACTAGCACGTGACTGTTTCCTAGTTCTGACTAGCACGTGACCGAGTTTCCTAGTTCTGACTAGCACCTGACTGAGTTTCCTAGTTCTGACTAGCACGTGACCGAGTTTCCTAGTTCTGACTAGCACGTGACCGAGTTTCCTAGTTCTCACTAGCACGTGACTGAGTTTCCTAGTTCTGACTAGCACCTGACTGTTTCCTAGTTCTGACTAGCACGTGACTGAGTTTCCTAGTTCTGACTAGCACGTGACTGTTTCCTAGTTCTCTCTAGCACGTGACTGAGTTTCTCACTAGCACGTGACCGAGTTTCCTAGTTCTGACTAGCACGTGACCGAGTTTCCTAGTTCTGACTAGCACGTGACTGAGTTTCCTAGTTCTGACTAGCACGTGACTGTTTCCTAGTTCTGACTAGCACGTGACCGAGTTTCCTAGTTCTGACTAGCACGTGACTGAGTTTCCTAGTTCTCACTAGCACGTGACCGAGTTTCCTAGTTCTCACTAGCACGCGACTGAGTTTCCTAGTTCTCACTAGCACGTGACCGAGTTTCCTAGTTCTCACTAGCACGTGACCGAGTTTCCTAGTTCTCACTAGCACGTGACCGAGTTTCCTAGTTCTCACTAGCACGTGACCGAGTATCCTAGTTCTCACTAGCACGTGACCGAGTTTCCTAGTTCTGACTAGCACGTGACCGAGTTTCCTAGTTCTGACTAGCACGTGACCGAGTTTCCTAGTTCTGACTAGCACGCGACCAAGTTTCCTAGTTCTGTTCTGACTAGCACGTGACCGAGTTTCCTAGTTCTGACTAGCACGTGACCGAGTTTCCTAGTTCTGACTAGCACGTGACCGAGTTTCCTAGTTCTGTTCTGACTAGCACGTGACCGAGTTTCCTAGTTCTGACTAGCACCTGACTGAGTTTCCTAGTTCTGACTAGCACGTGACCGAGTTTCCTAGTTCTGACTAGCACGTGACCGAGTTTCCTAGTTCTGACTAGCACGTGGCCGAGTTTCCTAGTTCTGACTAGCACCTGACTGTTTCCTAGTTCTGACTAGCACGTGACTGAGTTTCCTAGTTCTCACTAGCACGTGACTGAGTTTCCTAGTTCTCACTAGCACGTGACTGAGTTTCCTAGTTCTCACTAGCACGTGACTGTTTCCTAGTTCTGACTAGCACGTGACCGAGTTTCCTAGTTCTGACTAGCACCTGACTGAGTTTCCTAGTTCTGACTAGCACGTGACCGAGTTTCCTAGTTCTCTCTAGCACGTGACCGAGTATCCTAGTTCTCACTAGCACGTGACCGAGTTTCCTAGTTCTGACTAGCACGTGACCGAGTTTCCTAGTTCTGACTAGCACGTGACTGAGTTTCCTAGTTCTCACTAGCCCGTGACAGAGTTTCCTAGTTCTGACTAGCACGTGACTGTTTCCTAGTTCTGACTAGCACGTGACCGAGTTTCCTAGTTCTCACTAGCACGTGACTGAGTTTCCTAGTTCTGACTAGCACGTGACCGAGTTTCCTAGTTCTGACTAGCACCTGACTGAGTTTCCTAGTTCTGACTAGCACGTGACCGAGTTTCCTAGTTCTGACTAGCACGTGACCGAGTTTCCTAGTTCTGACTAGCACGTGGCCGAGTTTCCTAGTTCTGACTAGCACCTGACTGAGTTTCCTAGTTCTGACTAGCACGTGACCGAGTTTCCTAGTTCTGACTAGCACGTGACTGTTTCCTAGTTCTGACTAGCACGTGACTGAGTTTCCTAGTTCTCACTAGCACGTGACTGAGTTTCCTAGTTCTCACTAGCACGTGACTGTTTCCTAGTTCTGACTAGCACGTGACCGAGTTTCCTAGTTCTGACTAGCACCTGATTGAGTTTCCTAGTTCTGACTAGCACGTGACCGAGTTTCCTAGTTCTCACTAGCACGTGACCGAGTTTCCTAGTTCTCACTAGCACGTGACTGTTTCCTAGTTCTGACTAGCACGTGACTGTTTCCTAGTTCTGACTAGCACGTGACTGAGTTTCCTAGTTCTGACTAGCACGTGACCGAGTTTCCTAGTTCTGACTAGCACGTGACCGAGTTTCCTAGTTCTCACTAGCACGTGACCGAGTTTCCTAGTTCTGACTAGCACGTGACCGAGTTTCCTAGTTCTGACTAGCACGTGACTGAGTTTCCTAGTTCTGTTCTGACTAGCACGTGACTGAGTTTCCTAGTTCTGACTAGCACGTGACTGAGTTTCCTAGTTCTCACTAGCACCTAGTTCTCACTAGACGTGACTGTTTCCTAGTTCTCACTAGCACGTGACTGAGTTTCCTAGTTCTCACTAGCACGTGACCGAGTTTCCTAGTTCTCACTAGCACGTGACCGAGTTTCCTAGTTCTCACTAGCACGTGACCGAGTTTCCTAGTTCTCACTAGCACGTGACCGAGTTTCCTAGTTCTGACTAGCACGTGACTGTTTCCTAGTTCTGACTAGCACGTGACCGAGTTTCCTAGTTCTGACTAGCACGCGACCAAGTTTCCTAGTTCTCACTAGCACGTGACCGAGTTTCCTAGTTCTGTTCTGACTAGCACGTGACCGAGTTTCCTAGTTCTGACTAGCACGTGACCGAGTTTCCTAGTTCTGTTCTGACTAGCACGTGACCGAGTTTCCTAGTTCTGTTCTGACTAGCACGTGACCGAGTTTCCTAGTTCTGACTAGCACCTGACTGAGTTTCCTAGTTCTGACTAGCACGTGACCGAGTTTCCTAGTTCTGACTAGCACGTGACCGAGTTTCCTAGTTCTGACTAGCACGTGGCCGAGTTTCCTAGTTCTGACTAGCACCTGACTGAGTTTCCTAGTTCTGACTAGCACGTGACTGAGTTTCCTAGTTCTCACTAGCACGTGACTGAGTTTCCTAGTTCTCACTAGCACGTGACTGAGTTTCCTAGTTCTCACTAGCACGTGACTGTTTCCTAGTTCTGACTAGCACGTGACTGTTTCCTAGTTCTGACTAGCACGTGACTGAGTTTCCTAGTTCTGACTAGCACGTGACCGAGTTTCCTAGTTCTCTCTAGCACGTGACCGAGTATCCTAGTTCTCACTAGCACGTGACCGAGTTTCCTAGTTCTGACTAGCACGTGACCGAGTTTCCTAGTTCTGACTAGCACTGTTTCCTAGTTCTGACTGACTGAGTTTCCTAGTTCTGACTAGCACGTGACCGAGTTTCCTAGTTCTCACTAGCACGTGACTGTTTCCTAGTTCTGACTAGCACCTAGTTCTGACTAGCGAGTTTCCTAGTTCTGACTAGCACGTGACCGAGTTTCCTAGTTCTGACTAGCACGTGACTGAGTTTCCTAGTTCTCACTAGCACGTGACTGAGTTTCCTAGTTCTCACTAGCACGTGACCGAGTTTCCTAGTTCTGACTAGCACGTGACTGAGTTTCCTAGTTCTGACTAGCACGTGACCGAGTTTCCTAGTTCTGACTAGCACGTGACTGAGTTTCCTAGTTCTGACTAGCACGTGACTAGTTTCCTAGTTCTCACTAGCACGTGACCGACTGTTTCCTAGTTCTGACTAGCACGTGACCTAGTTCTGACTAGCACGTGACTGAGTTTCCTAGTTCTCACTAGCCCGTGACAGAGTTTCCTAGTTCTCACTAGCACGTGAC
Source organism: Oncorhynchus nerka (assembly GCF_034236695.1). Classification (NCBI taxonomy): domain Eukaryota; kingdom Metazoa; phylum Chordata; class Actinopteri; order Salmoniformes; family Salmonidae; genus Oncorhynchus; species Oncorhynchus nerka. The sequence continues at coordinate 45,426,772 of NC_088414.1, forward strand.
TGTTTCCTAGTTCTGACTAGCACGTGACTGAGTTTCCTAGTTCTCACTAGCACGTGACCGAGTTTCCTAGTTCTCACTAGCACGTGACCGAGTTTCCTAGTTCTGACTAGCACGTGACCGAGTTTCCTAGTTCTGACTAGCACGTGACCGAGTTTCCTAGTTCTCACTAGCACGTGACCGAGTTTCCTAGTTCTGACTAGCACGTGACCGAGTTTCCTAGTTCTCACTAGCACGTGACTGAGTTTCCTAGTTCTGACTAGCACGTGACCGAGTTTCCTAGTTCTCACTAGCACGTGACTGAGTTTCCTAGTTCTCACTAGCACGTGACTGAGTTTCCTAGTTCTCACTAGCACGTGACCGAGTTTCCTAGTTCTGACTAGCACGTGACCGAGTTTCCTAGTTCTGACTAGCACGTGACCGAGTTTCCTAGTTCTGTTCTGACTAGCACGTGACCGAGTTTCCTAGTTCTGTTCTGACTAGCACGTGACTGAGTTTCCTAGTTCTGACTAGCACGTGACTGAGTTTCCTAGTTCTGACTAGCACGTGACCGAGTTTCCTAGTTCTGACTAGCACGTGACCGAGTTTCCTAGTTCTGACTAGCACGTGACTGTTTCCTAGTTCTGACTAGCACGTGACTGAGTTTCCTAGTTCTCACTAGCACGTGACTGAGTTTCCTAGTTCTCACTAGCACCTGACTGAGTTTCCTAGTTCTGACTAGCACGTGACCGAGTTTCCTAGTTCTGACTAGCACGTGACTGTTTCCTAGTTCTGACTAGCACGTGACTGAGTTTCCTAGTTCTCACTAGCACGTGACTGAGTTTCCTAGTTCTCACTAGCACGTGACTGTTTCCTAGTTCTCACTAGCACGTGACCGAGTTTCCTAGTTCTGACTAGCACGTGACCGAGTTTCCTAGTTCTGACTAGCACGTGACTGAGTTTCCTAGTTCTCACTAGCCCGTGACAGAGTTTCCTAGTTCTGACTAGCACGTGACTGTTTCCTAGTTCTGACTAGCACGTGACCGACTGACTAGCACGTGACCGAGTTTCCTAGTTCTGACTAGCACGTGACCGAGTTTCCTAGTTCTCACTAGCACGCGACTGAGTTTCCTAGTTCTCACTAGCACGTGACTGAGTTTCCTAGTTCTCACTAGCACGTGACCGAGTTTCCTAGTTCTCACTAGCACGTGACTGAGTTTCCTAGTTCTGACTAGCACGTGACCGAGTTTCCTAGTTCTGACTAGCACGTGACCGAGTTTCCTAGTTCTGACTAGCACGTGACCGAGTTTCCTAGTTCTGACTAGCACGTGACCGAGTTTCCTAGTTCTGACTAGCACGTGACCGAGTTTCCTAGTTCTGTTCTGACTAGCACGTGACCGAGTTTCCTAGTTCTGACTAGCACGTGACCGAGTTTCCTAGTTCTGACTAGCACGTGACTGAGTTTCCTAGTTCTGACTAGCACGTGACCGAGTTTCCTAGTTCTGACTAGCACGTGACTGTTTCCTAGTTCTGTGCACGTGACTGAGTTTCCTAGTTCTCACTAGCACGTGACCGAGTTTCCTAGTTCTGACTAGCACGTGACTGAGTTTCCTAGTTCTGACTAGCACGTGACTGAGTTTCCTAGTTCTGACTAGCACGTGACTAGTTTCCTAGTTCTGTGACGTGAGTTTCCTAGTTCTGACTAGCACGTGACTGAGTTTCCTAGTTCTCACTAGCACGTGACTGAGTTTCCTAGTTCTGACTAGCACGTGACCGAGTTTCCTAGTTCTGACTAGCACGTGACTGAGTTTCCTAGTTCTGACTAGCACGTGACCGAGTTTCCTAGTTCTGACTAGCACGTGACCGAGTTTCCTAGTTCTGACTAGCACGTGACTGAGTTTCCTAGTTCTCACTAGCACGTGACTGAGTTTCCTAGTTCTGACTAGCACGTGACCGAGTTTCCTAGTTCTGACTAGCACGTGACTGTTTCCTAGTTCTGACTAGCACGTGACTGAGTTTCCTAGTTCTCACTAGCACGTGACTGAGTTTCCTAGTTCTCACTAGCACGTGACTGTTTCCTAGTTCTGACTAGCACGTGACCGAGTTTCCTAGTTCTGACTAGCACGTGACCGAGTTTCCTAGTTCTGACTAGCACGTGACCGAGTTTCCTAGTTCTCACTAGCACGTGACCGAGTTTCCTAGTTCTCACTAGCACGTGACTGTTTCCTAGTTCTGACTAGCACGTGACTGTTTCCTAGTTCTGACTAGCACGTGACTGAGTTTCCTAGTTCTGACTAGCACGTGACCGAGTTTCCTAGTTCTCTCTAGCACGTGACCGAGTATCCTAGTTCTGACTAGCACGTTCTGACTAGCACGTGACCGAGTTTCCTAGTTCTGACTAGCACGTGACTGAGTTTCCTAGTTCTGACTAGCACGTGACTGAGTTTCCTAGTTCTCACTAGCACGTGACTGTTTTCCTAGTTCTGACTAGCACGTGACCGAGTTTCCTAGTTCTGACTAGCACGTGACCGAGTTTCCTAGTTCTCTCTAGCACGTGACCGAGTATCCTAGTTCTCACTAGCACGTGACCGAGTTTCCTAGTTCTGACTAGCACGTGACCGAGTTTCCTAGTTCTGACTAGCACGTGACTGAGTTTCCTAGTTCTGACTAGCACGTGACTGTTTCCTAGTTCTGACTAGCACGTGACCGAGTTTCCTAGTTCTGACTAGCACGTGACTGAGTTTCCTAGTTCTGACTAGCACGTGACCGAGTTTCCTAGTTCTCTGACTAGCACGTGACCGAGTTTCCTAGTTCTGACTAGCACCTGACTGAGTTTCCTAGTTCTGACTAGCACGTGACCGAGTTTCCTAGTTCTGACTAGCACGTGACCGAGTTTCCTAGTTCTGACTAGCACGTGACCGAGTTTCCTAGTTCTGACTAGCACGTGACTGTTTCCTAGTTCTGACTAGCACGTGACTGAGTTTCCTAGTTCTCACTAGCACGTGACTGAGTTTCCTAGTTCTCACTAGCACGTGACTGAGTTTCCTAGTTCTCACTAGCACGTGACTGTTTCCTAGTTCTGACTAGCACGTGACCGAGTTTCCTAGTTCTGACTAGCACCTGACTGAGTTTCCTAGTTCTGACTAGCACGTGACCGAGTTTCCTAGTTCTCTCTAGCACGTGACCGAGTATCCTAGTTCTCACTAGCACGTGACCGAGTTTCCTAGTTCTGACTAGCACGTGACCGAGTTTCCTAGTTCTGACTAGCACGCGACCAAGTTTCCTAGTTCTCACTAGCACGTGACCGAGTTTCCTAGTTCTGACTAGCACGTGACCGAGTTTCCTAGTTCTGACTAGCACGTGACCGAGTTTCCTAGTTCTGTTCTGACTAGCACGTGACCGAGTTTCCTAGTTCTGTTCTGACTAGCACGTGACCGAGTTTCCTAGTTCTGACTAGCACCTGACTGAGTTTCCTAGTTCTGACTAGCACGTGACCGAGTTTCCTAGTTCTGACTAGCACGTGACCGAGTTTCCTAGTTCTGACTAGCACGTGGCCGAGTTTCCTAGTTCTGACTAGCACCTGACTGAGTTTCCTAGTTCTGACTAGCACGTGACCGAGTTTCCTAGTTCTCACTAGCACGTGACTTTTCTAGTTCTGACTAGCACGTGACTGAGTTTCCTAGTTCTCCTGACTGAGTTTCCTAGTTCTCACTAGCACGTGACTGAGTTTCCTAGTTCTGACTAGCACGTGACTGAGTTTCCTAGTTCTGACTAGCACGTGACCGAGTTTCCTAGTTCTGACTAGCACGTGACTGAGTTTCCTAGTTCTCACTAGCACGTGACCGAGTTTCCTAGTTCTCACTAGCACGTGACTGAGTTTCCTAGTTCTGACTAGCACGTGACCGAGTTTCCTAGTTCTGACTAGCACGTGACCGAGTTTCCTAGTTCTGACTAGCACGTGACCGAGTTTCCTAGTTCTGACTAGCACGTGACCGAGTTTCCTAGTTCTGACTAGCACGTGACGTTTCCTAGTTCTCACTAGCACGTGACTGTTTCCTAGTTCTGACTAGCACGTGACTGTTTCCTAGTTCTGACTAGCACGTGACTGTTTCCTAGTTCTCACTAGCACGTGACTGAGTTTCCTAGTTCTGACTAGCACGTGACCGAGTTTCCTAGTTCTCTCTAGCACGTGACCGAGTATCCTAGTTCTGCACGTGACTGAGTTTCCTAGTTCTGACTAGCACGTGACTGAGTTTCCTAGTTCTGACTAGCACGTGACTGTTTCCTAGTTCTGACTAGCACGTGACCGAGTTTCCTAGTTCTGACTAGCACGTGACTGAGTTTCCTAGTTCTCACTAGCCCGTGACAGAGTTTCCTAGTTCTCACTAGCACGTGACTGTTTCCTAGTTCTGACTAGCACGTGACTGAGTTTCCTAGTTCTGACTAGCACGTGACTGAGTTTCCTAGTTCTCACTAGCCCGTGACAGAGTTTCCTAGTTCTGACTAGCACGTGACTGTTTCCTAGTTCTGACTAGCACGTGACCGAGTTTCCTAGTTCTGACTAGCACGTGACTGAGTTTCCTAGTTCTCACTAGCACGTGACCGAGTTTCCTAGTTCTGACTAGCACGTGACCGAGTTTCCTAGTTCTCACTAGCACGCGACTGAGTTTCCTAGTTCTCACTAGCACGTGACTGAGTTTCCTAGTTCTCACTAGCACGTGACCGAGTTTCCTAGTTCTCACTAGCACGTGACCGAGTTTCCTAGTTCTGACTAGCACGTGACTGAGTTTCCTAGTTCTGACTAGCACGTGACTGAGTTTCCTAGTTCTCACTAGCACGTGACCGAGTTTCCTAGTTCTGACTAGCACGTGACTGAGTTTCCTAGTTCTGACTAGCACGTGACCGAGTTTCCTAGTTCTGACTAGCACCTGACTGAGTTTCCTAGTTCTGACTAGCACGTGACCGAGTTTCCTAGTTCTGACTAGCACGTGACTGTTTCCTAGTTCTGACTAGCACGTGACTGAGTTTCCTAGTTCTCACTAGCACGTGACCGAGTTTCCTAGTTCTCACTAGCACGTGACTGAGTTTCCTAGTTCTGACTAGCACGTGACCGAGTTTCCTAGTTCTGACTAGCACGTGACTGTTTCCTAGTTCTGACTAGCACGTGACTGAGTTTCCTAGTTCTCACTAGCACGTGACTGAGTTTCCTAGTTCTCACTAGCACGTGACTGTTTGACTAGCACGTGACCGTTCTGTTCTGACTAGCACGTGACTGAGTTTCCTAGTTCTGACTAGCACGTGACCGTTTCTAGTTCTGACTAGCACGTGACCGAGTTTCCTAGTTCTGACTAGCACGTGACCGAGTTTCCTAGTTCTGACTAGCACCTGACTGAGTTTCCTAGTTCTGACTAGCACGTGACCGAGTTTCCTAGTTCTGACTAGCACGTGACTGTTTCCTAGTTCTGACTAGCACGTGACTGAGTTTCCTAGTTCTCACTAGCACGTGACTGAGTTTCCTAGTTCTCACTAGCACGTGACTGTTTCCTAGTTCTGACTAGCACGTGACCGAGTTTCCTAGTTCTGACTAGCACGTGACTGAGTTTCCTAGTTCTGACTAGCACGTGACCGAGTTTCCTAGTTCTCACTAGCACGTGACCGAGTTTCCTAGTTCTCACTAGCACGTGACTGAGTTTCCTAGTTCTGACTAGCACGTGACTGAGTTTCCTAGTTCTGACTAGCACGTGACTGAGTTTCCTAGTTCTGACTAGCACGTGACCGAGTTTCCTAGTTCTCTCTAGCACGTGACCGAGTATCCTAGTTCTCACTAGCACGTGACCGAGTTTCCTAGTTCTGACTAGCACGTGACCGAGTTTCCTAGTTCTGACTAGCACGTGACCGAGTTTCCTAGTTCTGACTAGCACGTGACTGAGTTTCCTAGTTCTCACTAGCACGTGACCGAGTTTCCTAGTTCTCACTAGCACGTGACTGAGTTTCCTAGTTCTCACTAGCACGTGACCGAGTTTCCTAGTTCTCACTAGCACGTGACCGAGTTTCCTAGTTCTCACTAGCACGTGACCGAGTTTCCTAGTTCTCACTAGCACGTGACCGAGTTTCCTAGTTCTGACTAGCACGTGACCGAGTTTCCTAGTTCTGACTAGCACGTGACCGAGTTTCCTAGTTCTGACTAGCACGCGACCAAGTTTCCTAGTTCTCACTAGCACGTGACCGAGTTTCCTAGTTCTGTTCTGACTAGCACGTGACCGAGTTTCCTAGTTCTGACTAGCACGTGACCGAGTTTCCTAGTTCTGTTCTGACTAGCACGTGACCGAGTTTCCTAGTTCTGACTAGCACCTGACTGAGTTTCCTAGTTCTGACTAGCACGTGACCGAGTTTCCTAGTTCTGACTAGCACGTGACCGAGTTTCCTAGTTCTGACTAGCACGTGGCCGAGTTTCCTAGTTCTGACTAGCACCTGACTGTTTCCTAGTTCTGACTAGCACGTGACTGAGTTTCCTAGTTCTCACTAGCACGTGACTGAGTTTCCTAGTTCTCACTAGCACGTGACTGAGTTTCCTAGTTCTGACTAGCACGTGACTGTTTCCTAGTTCTGACTAGCACGTGACTGAGTTTCCTAGTTCTGACTAGCACGTGACTGAGTTTCCTAGTTCTGACTAGCACGTGACTGAGTTTCCTAGTTCTGACTAGCACGTGACTTTCCTAGTTCTCACTAGCACGTGACCGAGTTTCCTAGTTCTGACTAGCACGTGACCGAGTTTCCTAGTTCTGACTAGCACGTGACCGAGTTTCCTAGTTCTCACTAGCACGTGACCGAGTTTCCTAGTTCTGTTCTGACTAGCACGTGACCGAGTTTCCTAGTTCTGACTAGCACGTGACCGAGTTTCCTAGTTCTGACTAGCACGTGACTGAGTTTCCTAGTTCTGACTAGCACGTGACTGAGTTTCCTAGTTCTAGTTCTGTTCTGACTAGTTCTGACTAGCACGTGACCGAGTTTCCTAGTTCTGACTAGCACGTGACTGAGTTTCCTAGTTCTGACTAGCACGTGACTGGAGTTTCCTAGTTCTGACTAGCACGTGACCGAGTTTCCTAGTTCTGACTAGCACGTGACTGAGTTTCCTAGTTCTGACTAGCACGTGACTGAGTTTCCTAGTTCTCACTAGCACGTGACTGAGTTTCCTAGTTCTCACTAGCACGTGACTGTTTCCTAGTTCTGACTAGCACGTGACCGAGTTTCCTAGTTCTGAGTTCCTAGTTCTGACTAGCACGTGACCGAGTTTCCTAGTTCTGACTAGCACGTGACCGAGTTTCCTAGTTCTCACTAGCACGTGACTGAGTTTCCTAGTTCTGACTAGCACGTGACCGAGTTTCCTAGTTCTGACTAGCACGTGACCGAGTTTCCTAGTTCTGACTAGCACGTGACCGAGTTTCCTAGTTCTGACTAGCACCTGACTGAGTTTCCTAGTTCTGACTAGCACGTGACCGAGTTTCCTAGTTCTGACTAGCACGTGACTGTTTCCTAGTTCTGACTAGCACGTGACTGAGTTTCCTAGTTCTCACTAGCACGTGACTGAGTTTCCTAGTTCTCACTAGCACCTGACTGAGTTTCCTAGTTCTGACTAGCACGTGACCGAGTTTCCTAGTTCTGACTAGCACGTGACTGAGTTTCCTAGTTCTGACTAGCACGTGACTGAGTTTCCTAGTTCTCACTAGCACGTGACTGAGTTTCCTAGTTCTCACTAGCACGTGACTGTTTCCTAGTTCTGACTAGCACGTGACCGAGTTTCCTAGTTCTGACTAGCACCTGACTGAGTTTCCTAGTTCTGACTAGCACGTGACCGAGTTTCCTAGTTCTGACTAGCACGTGACCGAGTTTCCTAGTTCTGACTAGCACGTGGCCGAGTTTCCTAGTTCTGACTAGCACCTGACTGAGTTTCCTAGTTCTGACTAGCACGTGACCGAGTTTCCTAGTTCTGACTAGCACGTGACTGTTTCCTAGTTCTGACTAGCACGTGACTGAGTTTCCTAGTTCTCACTAGCACGTGACTGAGTTTCCTAGTTCTCACTAGCACGTGACTGTTTCCTAGTTCTGACTAGCACGTGACCGAGTTTCCTAGTTCTGACTAGCACCTGACTGAGTTTCCTAGTTCTGACTAGCACGTGACCGAGTTTCCTAGTTCTCACTAGCACGTGACCGAGTTTCCTAGTTCTCACTAGCACGTGACTGTTTCCTAGTTCTCTAGCACGTGACTGTTCTCTGACTAGCACGTGACTGTTTCCTAGTTCTGACTAGCACGTGACTGAGTTTCCTAGTTCTGACTAGCACGTGACCGAGTATCCTAGTTCTCACTAGCACGTGACCGAGTTTCCTAGTTCTGACTAGCACGTGACCGAGTTTCCTAGTTCTGACTAGCACGTGACTGAGTTTCCTAGTTCTGACTAGCACGTGACTGTTTCCTAGTTCTGACTAGCACGTGACCGAGTTTCCTAGTTCTGACTAGCACGTGACTGAGTTTCCTAGTTCTCACTAGCACGTGACCGAGTTTCCTAGTTCTCACTAGCACGTGACTGAGTTTCCTAGTTCTCACTAGCACGTGACCGAGTTTCCTAGTTCTCACTAGCACGTGACCGAGTTTCCTAGTTCTCACTAGCACGTGACCGAGTTTCCTAGTTCTCACTAGCACGTGACCGAGTTTCCTAGTTCTCACTAGCACGTGACCGAGTTTCCTAGTTCTGACTAGCACGTGACCGAGTTTCCTAGTTCTGACTAGCACGCGACCGAGTTTCCTAGTTCTCACTAGCACGTGACCGAGTTTCCTAGTTCTGTTCTGACTAGCACGTGACCGAGTTTCCTAGTTCTGTTCTGACTAGCACGTGACCGAGTTTCCTAGTTCTGTTCTGACTAGCACGTGACCGAGTTTCCTAGTTCTGACTAGCACCTGACTGAGTTTCCTAGTTCTGACTAGCACGTGACCGAGTTTCCTAGTTCTGACTAGCACGTGACCGAGTTTCCTAGTTCTGACTAGCACGTGACCGAGTTTCCTAGTTCTGACTAGCACGTGGCCGAGTTTCCTAGTTCTGACTAGCACCTGACTGTTTCCTAGTTCTGACTAGCACGTGACTGAGTTTCCTAGTTCTCACTAGCACGTGACTGAGTTTCCTAGTTCTCACTAGCACCTGACTGAGTTTCCTAGTTCTGACTGAGTTTCCTAGTTCTGACTAGCACGTGACCGAGTTTCCTAGTTCTGACTAGCACGTGACTGTTTCCTAGTTCTGACTAGCACGTGACTGAGTTTCCTAGTTCTCACTAGCACGTGACTGAGTTTCCTAGTTCTCACTAGCACGTGACTGAGTTTCCTAGTTCTCACTAGCACGTGACTGTTTCCTAGTTCTCACTAGCACGTGACCGAGTTTCCTAGTTCTGACTAGCACGTGACCGAGTTTCCTAGTTCTGACTAGCACGTGACCGAGTTTCCTAGTTCTCACTAGCACGTGACCGAGTTTCCTAGTTCTGACTAGCACGTGACTGAGTTTCCTAGTTCTGACTAGCACGTGACCGAGTTTCCTAGTTCTGACTAGCACGTGACTGAGTTTCCTAGTTCTCACTAGCACGTGACCGAGTTTCCTAGTTCTGACTAGCACGTGACCGAGTTTCCTAGTTCTCACTAGCACGCGACTGAGTTTCCTAGTTCTCACTAGCACGTGACTGAGTTTCCTAGTTCTCACTAGTTTCTAGTTCTGACTAGCACGTGACCGAGTTTCCTAGTTCTCACTAGCACGTGACCGAGTATCCTAGTTCTGACTAGCACGTGACCGAGTTTCCTAGTTCTGACTAGCACGTGGCCGAGTTTCCTAGTTCTGACTAGCACCTGACTGAGTTTCCTAGTTCTGACTAGCACGTGACCGAGTTTCCTAGTTCTGACTAGCACGTGACTGAGTTTCCTAGTTCTGACTAGCACGTGACTGAGTTTCCTAGTTCTGACTAGCACGTGACCGAGTTTCCTAGTTCTGACTAGCACGTGACTGAGTTTCCTAGTTCTGACTAGCACGTGACTGAGTTTCCTAGTTCTGACTAGCACGTGACTGAGTTTCCTAGTTCTCACTAGCACGTGACTGAGTTTCCTAGTTCTCACTAGCACGTGACTGTTTCCTAGTTCTGACTAGCACGTGACCGAGTTTCCTAGTTCTGACTAGCACGTGACCGAGTTTCCTAGTTCTGACTAGCACGTGACTGAGTTTCCTAGTTCTGACTAGCACGTGACTGAGTTTCCTAGTTCTGACTAGCACGTGACTGAGTTTCCTAGTTCTGACTAGCACGTGACTGAGTTTCCTAGTTCTGACTAGCACGTGACTGAGTTTCCTAGTTCTGACTAGCACGTGACTGAGTTTCCTAGTTCTGACTAGCACGTGACCGAGTTTCCTAGTTCTGACTAGCACGTGACCGAGTTTCCTAGTTCTCACTAGCACGTGACCGAGTTTCCTAGTTCTGACTAGCACGTGACTGAGTTTCCTAGTTCTGACTAGCACGTGACCGAGTTTCCTAGTTCTGACTAGCACGTGACCGAGTTTCCTAGTTCTGACTAGCACGTGACCGAGTTTCCTAGTTCTGACTAGCACGTGACCGAGTTTCCTAGTTCTGACTAGCACGCGACCGAGTTTCCTAGTTCTCACTAGCACGTGACCGAGTTTCCTAGTTCTGACTAGCACGTGACTGAGTTTCCTAGTTCTGACTAGCACGTGACTGAGTTTCCTAGTTCTGACTAGCACGTGACTGAGTTTCCTAGTTCTGACTAGCACGTGACTGAGTTTCCTAGTTCTGACTAGCACGTGACTGAGTTTCCTAGTTCTGACTAGCACGTGACCGTTTCCTAGTTCTGACTAGCACGTGACCGAGTTTCCTAGTTCTGACTAGCACGACCGACTGTTTCCTAGTTCTGACTAGCACGTGACTGAGTTTCCTAGTTCTGACTAGCACGTGACTGAGTTTCCTAGTTCTGACTAGCACGTGACTGAGTTTCCTAGTTCTGACTAGCACGTGACCGAGTTTCCTAGTTCTGACTAGCACGTGACCGAGTTTCCTAGTTCTGACTAGCACGTGACTGAGTTTCCTAGTTCTGACTAGCACGTGACCGAGTTTCCTAGTTCTCACTAGCACGTGACCGAGTTTCCTAGTTCTGACTAGCACCTGACTGAGTTTCCTAGTTCTGACTAGCACGTGACCGAGTTTCCTAGTTCTCACTAGCACGTGACCGAGTTTCCTAGTTCTCACTAGCACGTGACCGAGTTTCCTAGTTCTGACTAGCACGTGACCGAGTTTCCTAGTTCTGACTAGCACGTGACTGAGTTTCCTAGTTCTGACTAGCACGTGACTGAGTTTCCTAGTTCTCACTAGCACGTGACCGAGTTTCCTAGTTCTGACTAGCACGTGACCGAGTTTCCTAGTTCTCACTAGCACGCAACTGAGTTTCCTAGTTCTCACTAGCACGTGACTGAGTTTCCTAGTTCTAACTAGCACGTGACCGAGTTTCCTAGTTCTCACTAGCACGTGACCGAGTTTCCTAGTTCTCACTAGCACGTGACCGAGTTTCCTAGTTCTGACTAGCACGTGACCGAGTATCCTAGTTCTGACTAGCACGTGACCGAGTTTCCTAGTTCTGACTAGCACGTGACCGAGTTTCCTAGTTCTGACTAGCACGTGACTTTCCTAGTTCTGACTGCAGTTTTTCCTAGTTCTGACTAGCACGTGACCGAGTTTCCTAGTTCTGACTAGCACGTGACTGTTTCCTAGTTCTGACTAGCACGTGACTGAGTTTCCTAGTTCTCACTAGCACGTGACTGAGTTTCCTAGTTCTCACTAGCACGTGACTGTTTCCTAGTTCTGACTAGCACGTGACCGAGTTTCCTAGTTCTGACTAGCACGTGACCGAGTATCCTAGTTCTGACTAGCACGTGACCGAGTTTCCTAGTTCTGACTAGCACGTGACCGAGTTTCCTAGTTCTGACTAGCACGTGACTGAGTTTCCTAGTTCTGACTAGCACGTGACTGAGTTTCCTAGTTCTGACTAGCACGTGACTGAGTTTCCTAGTTCTGACTAGCACGTGACTGAGTTTCCTAGTTCTGACTAGCACGTGACCGAGTTTCCTAGTTCTGACTAGCACGTGACTGAGTTTCCTAGTTCTGACTAGCACGTGACCGAGTTTCCTAGTTCTGACTAGCACGTGACTGAGTTTCCTAGTTCTCACTAGCACGTGACTGAGTTTCCTAGTTCTGACTAGCACGTGACCGAGTTTCCTAGTTCTGACTAGCACGTGACCGAGTTTCCTAGTTCTGACTAGCACGTGACTGAGTTTCCTAGTTCTGACTAGCACGTGACCGAGTTTCCTAGTTCTCACTAGCACGTGACTGAGTTTCCTAGTTCTGACTAGCACGTGACCGAGTTTCCTAGTTCTGACTAGCACGTGACTGAGTTTCCTAGTTCTGACTAGCACGTGACTGAGTTTCCTAGTTCTGACTAGCACGTGACCGAGTTTCCTAGTTCTGACTAGCACGTGACTGAGTTTCCTAGTTCTCCTAGTTTTCCTAGTTCTCACTAGCACGTGACTGAGTTTCCTAGTTCTCTCACGTGACTGAGTTTCCTAGTTCTCACTAGCACGTGACTGAGTTTCCTAGTTCTGACTAGCACGTGACTGAGTTTCCTAGTTCTGACTAGCACGTGACCGAGTTTCCTAGTTCTCTGACTAGCACGTGACCGAGTTTCCTAGTTCTCACTAGCACGTGACTGAGTTTCCTAGTTCTGACTAGCACGTGACTGAGTTTCCTAGTTCTGACTAGCACGTGACTGAGTTTCCTAGTTCTGACTAGCACGTGACCGAGTTTCCTAGTTCTGACTAGCACGTGACTGAGTTTCCTAGTTCTGACTAGCACGTGACTGAGTTTCCTAGTTCTGACTAGCACGTGACTGAGTTTCCTAGTTCTGACTAGCACGTGACTGAGTTTCCTAGTTCTGACTAGCACGTGACCGAGTTTCCTAGTTCTGACTAGCACGTGACTGAGTTTCCTAGTTCTGACTAGCACGTGACCGAGTTTCCTAGTTCTGACTAGCACGTGACTGAGTTTCCTAGTTCTCACTAGCACGTGACTGAGTTTCCTAGTTCTGACTAGCACGTGACTGAGTTTCCTAGTTCTGACTAGCACGTGACTGAGTTTCCTAGTTCTGACTAGCACGTGACCGAGTTTCCTAGTTCTGACTAGCACGTGACTGAGTTTCCTAGTTCTGACTAGCACGTGACCGAGTTTCCTAGTTCTGACTAGCACGTGACTGACTGAGTTTCCTAGTTCTGACTAGCACGTGACTGAGTTTCCTAGTTCTGACTAGCACGTGACCGAGTTTCCTAGTTCTGACTAGCACGTGACTGTTTCCTAGTTCTGACTAGCACGTGACTGAGTTTCCTAGTTCTCACTAGCACGTGACTGAGTTTCCTAGTTCTGACTAGCACGTGACTGAGTTTCCTAGTTCTGACTAGCACGTGACCGAGTTTCCTAGTTCTGACTAGCACGTGACTGAGTTTCCTAGTTCTCACTAGCACGTGACCGAGTTTCCTAGTTCTGACTAGCACGTGACCGAGTTTCCTAGTTCTGACTAGCACGTGACCGAGTTTCCTAGTTCTGACTAGCACGTGACTGAGTTTCCTAGTTCTGACTAGCACGTGACCGAGTTTCCTAGTTCTCTGACTAGCACGTGACTGAGTTTCCTAGTTCTGACTAGCACGTGACTGAGTTTCCTAGTTCTCACTAGCACGTGACCGAGTTTCCTAGTTCTCACTAGCACGTGACTTTTCCTAGTTCTCACTAGCACGTGACCGAGTTTCCTAGTTCTGACTAGCACGTGACTGAGTTTCCTAGTTCTGACTAGCACGTGAGTTCTAGTTCTGACTAGCACGTGACCGAGTTTCCTAGTTCTCACTAGCACGTGACTGAGTTTCCTAGTTCTGACTAGCACGTGACCGAGTTTCCTAGTTCTCACTAGCACGTGACCGAGTTTCCTAGTTCTGACTAGCACGTGACCGAGTTTCCTAGTTCTGACTAGCACGTGACCGAGTTTCCTAGTTCTGACTAGCACGTGACCGAGTTTCCTAGTTCTGACTAGCACGTGACCGAGTTTCCTAGTTCTGACTAGCACGTGACCGAGTTTCCTAGTTCTGACTAGCACGTGACCGAGTTTCCTAGTTCTGACTAGCACGTGACTGAGTTTCCTAGTTCTCACTAGCACGTGACCGAGTTTCCTAGTTCTGACTAGCACGTGACCGAGTTTCCTAGTTCTGACTAGCACGTGACCGAGTTTCCTAGTTCTGACTAGCACGTGACTGAGTTCTGACTAGCACGTGAGTTTCCTAGTTCTCACTAGCACGTGACTGAGTTTCCTAGTTCTGACTAGCACGTGACTGAGTTTCCTAGTTCTCACTAGCACGTGACTGAGTTTCCTAGTTCTGACTAGCACGTGACCGAGTTTCCTAGTTCTGACTAGCACGTGACTGTTTCCTAGTTCTGACTAGCACGTGACTGTTTCCTAGTTCTGACTAGCACGTGACTGTTTCCTAGTTCTCACTAGCACGTGACTGAGTTTCCTAGTTCTGACTAGCACGTGACCGAGTTTCCTAGTTCTGTCTAGCACGTGACCGAGTTTCCTAGTTCTGACTAGCACGTGACTGTTTCAGTTCTGACTGTGACTGAGTTTCCTAGTTCTCACTAGCACGTGACTGAGTTTCCTAGTTCTCACTAGCACGTGACTGAGTTTCCTAGTTCTGACTAGCACGTGACCGAGTTTCCTAGTTCTGACTAGCACGTGACTGAGTTTCCTAGTTCTCACTAGCACGTGACCGAGTTTCCTAGTTCTGACTAGCACGTGACCGAGTTTCCTAGTTCTCACTAGCACGTGACTGAGTTTCCTAGTTCTGACTAGCACGTGACTGAGTTTCCTAGTTCTCACTAGCATGTGACCGAGTTTCCTAGTTCTGTTCTGACTAGCACGTGACTGAGTTTCCTAGTTCTGACTAGCACGTGACCGAGTTTCCTAGTTCTGACTAGCACGTGACCGAGTTTCCTAGTTCTGACTAGCACGTGACTGAGTTTCCTAGTTCTGACTAGACCGAGTTTCCTAGTTCTGACTAGCACGTGACTGAGTTTCCTAGTTCTCACTAGCACGTGACTGAGTTTCCTAGTTCTCACTAGCACGTGACCGAGTTTCCTAGTTCTGACTAGCACGTGACCGAGTTTCCTAGTTCTGTTCTAGCACGTGACTGAGTTTCCTAGTTCTCACTAGCACGTGACTGAGTTTCCTAGTTCTGACTAGCACGTGACCGAGTTTCCTAGTTCTCACTAGCACGTGACCGAGTTTCCTAGTTCTCACTAGCACGTGACCGAGTTTCCTAGTTCTGACTAGCACGTGACCGAGTTTCCTAGTTCTGACTAGCACGTGACCGAGTTTCCTAGTTCTCACTAGCACCTCACTAGTGACTGAGTTTCCTAGTTCTGACTAGCACGTGACCGAGTTTCCTAGTTCTGACTAGCACGTGACTGAGTTTCCTAGTTCTGACTAGCACGTGACTGAGTTTCCTAGTTCTCACTAGCACGTGACCGAGTTTCCTAGTTCTCACTAGCACGTGACTGAGTTTCCTAGTTCTGACTAGCACGTGACCGAGTTTCCTAGTTCTGACTAGCACGTGACCGAGTTTCCTAGTTCTGACTAGACGTGACTGAGTTTCCTAGTTCTCACTAGCACGTGACTGAGTTTCCTAGTTCTGACTAGCACGTGACCGAGTTTCCTAGTTCTGACTAGCACGTGACTGAGTTTCCTAGTTCTGACTAGCACGTGACCGAGTTTCCTAGTTCTGACTAGCACGTGACCCGAGTTTCCTAGTTCTGACTAGCACGTGACCGAGTTTCCTAGTTCTGACTAGCACGTGACTGAGTTTCCTAGTTCTCACTAGCACGTGACTGAGTTTCCTAGTTCTCACTAGCACGTGACTGAGTTTCCTAGTTCTCTGACTAGCACGTGACTGAGTTTCCTAGTTCTGACTAGCACGTGACCGAGTTTCCTAGTTCTGACTAGCACGTGACCGAGTTTCCTAGTTCTGACTAGCACGTGACTGAGTTTCCTAGTTCTGACTAGCACGTGACCGAGTTTCCTAGTTCTGACTAGCACGTGACTGAGTTTCCTAGTTCTGACTAGCACGTGACTGTTTCCTAGTTCTGACTAGCACGTGACTGAGTTTCCTAGTTCTGACTAGCACGTGACCGAGTTTCCTAGTTCTGACTAGCTGACTGTTTCCTAGTTCTGACTAGCACGTGACCGAGTTTCCTAGTTCTGACTAGCACGTGACTGAGTTTCCTAGTTCTCACTAGCACGTGACCGAGTTTCCTAGTTCTGACTAGCACGTGACCGAGTTTCCTAGTTCTCACTAGCACGCGACTGAGTTTCCTAGTTCTCACTAGCACGTGACCGAGTTTCCTAGTTCTCACCTAGTTCTCACTAGCACGTGACCGAGTTTCCTAGTTCTGACTAGCACGTGACCGAGTTTCCTAGTTCTGACTAGCACGTGACCGAGTTTCCTAGTTCTGACTAGCACGTGACCGAGTTTCCTAGTTCTGTTCTGACTAGCACGTGACCGAGTTTCCTAGTTCTGACTAGCACGTGACCGAGTTTCCTAGTTCTGACTAGCACGTGACCGAGTTTCCTAGTTCTGACTAGCACGTGACCGAGTTTCCTAGTTCTGACTAGCACGTGACTGTTTCCTAGTTCTGACTAGCACGTGACTGAGTTTCCTAGTTCTGACTAGCACGTGACCGAGTTTCCTAGTTCTGACTAGCACGTGACTGAGTTTCCTAGTTCTGACTAGCACGTGACCGAGTTTCCTAGTTCTGACTAGCACGTGACTGAGTTTCCTAGTTCTGACTAGCACGTGACTGAGTTTCCTAGTTCTGACTAGCACGTGACCGAGTTTCCTAGTTCTCACTAGCACGTGACTGAGTTTCCTAGTTCTGACTAGCACGTGACTGTTTCCTAGTTCTGACTAGCACGTGACTGAGTTTCCTAGTTCTGACTAGCACGTGACTGAGTTTCCTAGTTCTCACTAGCACGTGACCGAGTTTCCTAGTTCTCACTAGCACGTGACTGAGTTTCCTAGTTCTGACTAGCACGTGACTGTTTCCTAGTTCTGACTAGCACGTGACTGAGTTTCCTAGTTCTCACTAGCACGTGACCGAGTTTCCTTTCCTAGTTCTGACTAGCACGTGACTGTTTCCTAGTTCTGACTAGCACGTGACTGAGTTTCCTAGTTCTGACTAGCACGTGACTGAGTTTCCTAGTTCTGACTAGCACGTGACCGAGTTTCCTAGTTCTGACTAGCACGTGACCGAGTTTCCTAGTTCTGACTAGCACGTGACCGAGTTTCCTAGTTCTCACTAGCACGTGACCGAGTTTCCTAGTTCTGACTAGCACCTGACTGAGTTTCCTAGTTCTGACTAGCACGTGACCGAGTTTCCTAGTTCTCACTAGCACGTGACCGAGTTTCCTAGTTCTCACTAGGACGTGACCGAGTATCCTAGTTCTCACTAGCACGTGACCGAGTTTCCTAGTTCTGACTAGCACGTGACCGAGTTTCCTAGTTCTGACTAGCACGTGACTGAGTTTCCTAGTTCTGACTAGCACGTGACCGAGTTTCCTAGTTCTAGTTCTGCACGTGACCAAGTTTCACTAGTTCTGACTAGCACGTTTCCTAGTTTCTAGTTCTGACTAGCACGTGACTGAGTTTCCTAGTTCTGACTAGCACGTGACCGAGTTTCCTAGTTCTGCACTAGCACGTGACTGTTTCCTAGTTCTGACTAGCACGTGACCGAGTTTTCCTAGTTCTGACTAGCACGTGACTGAGTTTCCTAGTTCTGACTAGCACGTGACCGAGTTTCCTAGTTCTGACTAGCACGTGACCGAGTTTCCTAGTTCTGACTAGCACGTGACCGAGTTTCCTAGTTCTGACTACTGCAGTTCTGACTAGCACGTGACCGAGTTTCCTAGTTCTCACTAGCACGTGACTGAGTTTCCTAGTTCTGACTAGCACGTGACTGAGTTTCCTAGTTCTCCACGTGACCGAGTTTCCTAGTTCTGACTAGCACGTGACTGAGTTTCCTAGTTCTGACTAGCACGTGACTGACCTAGTTCTGACTAGCACGTGACCGAGTTTCCTAGTTCTGTTCTGACTAGCACGTGACCGAGTTTCCTAGTTCTGACTAGCACGTGACCGAGTTTCCTAGTTCTGACTAGCACGTGACTGAGTTTCCTAGTTCTCTCTAGCACGTGACCGAGTATCCTAGTTCTCACTAGCACGTGACCGAGTTTCCTAGTTCTGACTAGCACGTGACCGAGTTTCCTAGTTCTGACTAGCACGTGACTGAGTTTCCTAGTTCTCACTAGCCCGTGACAGAGTTTCCTAGTTCTGACTAGCACGTGACTGTTTCCTAGTTCTGACTAGCACGTGACCGAGTTTCCTAGTTCTGACTAGCACGTGACTGAGTTTCCTAGTTCTCACTAGCACGTGACCGAGTTTCCTAGTTCTGACTAGCACGTGACCGAGTTTCCTAGTTCTCACTAGCACGCACTGAGTTTCCTAGTTCTCACTAGCACGTGACTGAGTTTCCTAGTTCTCACTAGCACGTGACTGAGTTTCCTAGTTCTCACTAGCACGTGACCGAGTTTCCTAGTTCTCACTAGCACGTGACCGAGTTTCCTAGTTCTCACTAGCACGTGACCGAGTTTCCTAGTTCTGACTAGCACGTGACCGAGTTTCCTAGTTCTGACTAGCACGTGACCGAGTTTCCTAGTTCTGACTAGCACGCGACCGAGTTTCCTAGTTCTCACTAGCACGTGACCGAGTTTCCTAGTTCTGTTCTGACTAGCACGTGACCGAGTTTCCTAGTTCTGTTCTGACTAGCACGTGACTGAGTTTCCTAGTTCTGACTAGCACGTGACTGAGTTTCTAGTTCTGACTAGCACGTGACCGAGTTTCCTAGTTCTGACACTTCCTAGTTCTGACTAGCACGGACCGAGTTTCCTAGTTCTGACTAGCACGTGACCGAGTTTCCTAGTTCTGACTAGCACGTGACCGAGTTTCCTAGTTCTGACTAGCACGTGACCGTTTCCTAGTTCTGACTAGCACGTGACTGAGTTTCCTAGTTCTGACTAGCACGTGACTGAGTTTCCTAGTTCTGACTAGCACGTGACTGTTTCCTAGTTCTGACTAGCACGTGACTGAGTTTCCTAGTTCTGACTAGTTCTCACTAGCACGTGACTGAGTTTCCTAGTTCTCACTAGCACGTGACTGAGTTTCCTAGTTCTCACTAGCACGTGACCGAGTTTCCTAGTTCTCACTAGCACGTGACTGAGTTTCCTAGTTCTCACTAGCACGTGACCGAGTTTCCTAGTTCTGACTAGCACGTGACCGAGTTTCCTAGTTCTGACTAGCACGTGACCGAGTTTCCTAGTTCTCACTAGCACGTGACAGAGTTTCTAGTTCTGACTAGCACGTGACTGAGTTTCCTAGTTCTGACTAGCACGTGACCGAGTTTCCTAGTTCTGACTAGCACGTGACTGAGTTTCCTAGTTCTCACTAGCACGTGACCGAGTTTCCTAGTTCTGTTCTGACTAGCACGTGACCGAGTTTCCTAGTTCTGTTCTGACTAGCACGTGACCGAGTTTCCTAGTTCTGACTAGCACGTGACTGAGTTTCCTAGTTCTGACTAGCACGTGACTGACCTAGTTCTGAGCACGTGACCGAGTTTCCTAGTTCTGTTCTGACTAGCACGTGACCGAGTTTCCTAGTTCTGACTAGCACGTGACTGAGTTTCCTAGTTCTGACTAGCACGTGACCGAGTTTCCTAGTTCTGACTAGCACGTGACCGAGTTTCCTAGTTCTGACTAGCACGTGACCGAGTTTCCTAGTTCTGACTAGCACGTGACTGAGTTTCCTAGTTCTGACTAGCACGTGACTGAGTTTCCTAGTTCTCACTAGCACGTGACTGAGTTTCCTAGTTCTCACTAGCACGTGACCGAGTTTCCTAGTTCTCTGACTAGCACGTGACTGAGTTTCCTAGTTCTGACTAGCACGTGACCGAGTTTCCTAGTTCTGACTAGCACGTGACTGAGTTTCCTAGTTCTGACTAGCACGTGACCGAGTTTCCTAGTTCTGACTAGCACGTGACTGAGTTTCCTAGTTCTCACTAGCACGTGACCGAGTTTCCTAGTTCTGACTAGCACGTGACTGAGTTTCCTAGTTCTGACTAGCACGTGACTGAGTTTCCTAGTTCTCACTAGCACGTGACTGAGTTTCACTCACTAGCACGTGACGAGTTTCCTAGTTCTGACTAGCACGTGACCGAGTTTCCTAGTTCTGACTAGCACGTGACTGAGTTTCCTAGTTCTTAGCACGTGACTGTTTCCTAGTTCTCACTAGCACGTGACCGAGTTTCCTAGTTCTGACTAGCACGTGACCGAGTTTCCTAGTTCTGACTAGCACGTGACCGAGTTTCCTAGTTCTGACTAGCACGTGACCG
The DNA here is from genome assembly GCF_034236695.1 of Oncorhynchus nerka. Taxonomy (NCBI): domain Eukaryota; kingdom Metazoa; phylum Chordata; class Actinopteri; order Salmoniformes; family Salmonidae; genus Oncorhynchus; species Oncorhynchus nerka. The sequence continues at coordinate 45,447,364 of NC_088414.1, forward strand.
AGTTTCCTAGTTCTCACTAGCACGTGACCGAGTTTCCTAGTTCTGACTAGCACGTGACCGAGTTTCCTAGTTCTGACTAGCACGCTGACGTTCTGACTAGCACGTGACTGAGTTTCCTAGTTCTCACTAGCACGTGACTGAGTTTCCTAGTTCTCACTAGCACGTGACCGAGTTTCCTAGTTCTGTTCTGACTAGCACGTGACTGAGTTTCCTAGTTCTGACTAGCACGTGACCGAGTTTCCTAGTTCTGTTCTAGTTCCTAGTTCTGACTAGCACGTGACCGAGTTTCCTAGTTCTAGTTCTGACTAGCACGTGACCGAGTTTCCTAGTTCTGACTAGCACGTGACCGAGTTTCCTAGTTCTGACTAGCACGTGACCGAGTTTCCTAGTTCTGACTAGCACGTGACCGAGTTTCCTAGTTCTGACTAGCACGTGACTGAGTTTCCTAGTTCTGACTAGCACGTGACTGAGTTTCCTAGTTCTGACTAGCACGTGACTGAGTTTCCTAGTTCTCTGACTAGCACATGACCGAGTTTCCTAGTGACCGACTGAGTTTCCTAGTTCTGACTAGCACGTGACTGAGTTTCCTAGTTCTCACTAGCACGTGACCGAGTTTCCTAGTTCTGTTCTGACTAGCACGTGACTGAGTTTCCTAGTTCTGACTAGCACGTGACTGAGTTTCCTAGTTCTCACTAGCACGTGACCGAGTTTCCTAGTTCTCACTAGCACGTGACTGAGTTTCCTAGTTCTGACTCACTAGCACGTGACTGCACGTGACTGAGTTTCCTAGTTCTCTGACTAGCACGTGACCGAGTTTCCTAGTTCTCACTAGCACGTGACCGAGTTTCCTAGTTCTGACTAGCACGTGACCGAGTTTCCTAGTTCTGACTAGCACGTGACTGAGTTTCCTAGTTCTCACTAGCACGTGACTGTTTCCTAGTTCTCACTAGCACGTGACCGAGTTTCCTAGTTCTGACTAGCACGTGACTGAGTTTCCTAGTTCTGACTAGCACGTGACCGAGTTTCCTAGTTCTGACTAGCACGTGACCGAGTTTCCTAGTTCTGACTAGCACCGAGTAGCACGCACGTGACCGTTTCCTAGTTCTGACTAGCACGTGACCGAGTTTCCTAGTTCTGACTAGCACGTGACTGAGTTTCCTAGTTCTGACTAGCACGTGACCGAGTTTCCTAGTTCTGACTAGCACGTGACTGAGTTTCCTAGTTCTCACTAGCACGTGACTGAGTTTCCTAGTTCTGACTAGCACGTGACCGAGTTTCCTAGTTCTGACTAGCACGTGACTGAGTTTCCTAGTTCTGACTAGCACGTGACTGAGTTTCCTAGTTCTGACTAGCACGTGACTGAGTTTCCTAGTTCTCACTAGCACGTGACTGAGTTTCCTAGTTCTCACTAGCACGTGACCGAGTTTCCTAGTTCTGACTAGCACGTGACCGAGTTTCCTAGTTCTGACTAGCACGTGACCGAGTTTCCTAGTTCTCACTAGCACGTGACCGAGTTTCCTAGTTCTGACTAGCACGTGACCGAGTTTCCTAGTTCTGACTAGCACGTGACCGAGTTTCCTAGTTCTGACTAGCACGTGACTGAGTTTCCTAGTTCTCACTAGCACGTGACCGAGTTTCCTAGTTCTGACTAGCACGTGACCGAGTTTCCTAGTTCTGACTAGCACGTGACCGAGTTTCCTAGTTCTCACTAGCACGTGACCGAGTTTCCTAGTTCTGACTAGCACGTGACCGAGTTTCCTAGTTCTCACTAGCACGTGACCCTAGTTCTCACTAGCACGTGAGTTTCTAGTTCTGACTAGCACGTGACCGAGTTCTTTCCGTGAGTTCTGTTCTGACTAGCACGTGACCGAGTTTCCTAGTTCTGACTAGCACGTGACCGAGTTTCCTAGTTCTGACTAGCACGTGACCGAGTTTCCTAGTTCTGACTAGCACGTGACCGAGTTTCCTAGTTCTGACTAGCACGTGACCGAGTTTCCTAGTTCTGTTCTGACTAGCACGTGACCGAGTTTCCTAGTTCTGACTAGCACGTGACTGAGTTTCCTAGTTTCACGTGACTGTTTCCTAGTTCTGACTAGCACGTGACCGAGTTTCCTAGTTCTGACTAGCACGTGACTGAGTTTCCTAGTTCTGACTAGCACGTGACTGAGTTTCCTAGTTCTCACTAGCACGTGACCGAGTTTCCTAGTTCTCACTAGCACGTGACCGAGTTTCCTAGTTCTCACTAGCACGTGACCGAGTTTCCTAGTTCTGACTAGCACGTGACCGAGTTTCCTAGTTCTGACTAGCACGTGACTGAGTTTCCTAGTTCTCACTAGCCCGTGACAGAGTTTCCTAGTTCTGACTAGCACGTGACTGTTTCCTAGTTCTGACTAGCACGTGACCGAGTTTCCTAGTTCTGACTAGCACGTGACTGAGTTTCCTAGTTCTCACTAGCACGTGACCGAGTTTCCTAGTTCTGACTAGCACGTGACCGAGTTTCCTAGACTAGCACGTGACTGTTTCCTAGTTCTCACTAGCACGTGACTGAGTTTCCTAGTTCTCACTAGCACGTGACCGAGTTTCCTAGTTCTCACTAGCACGTGACCGAGTTTCCTAGTTCTCACTAGCACGTGACCGAGTTTCCTAGTTCTCACTAGCACGTGACCGAGTTTCCTAGTTCTGACTAGCACGTGACCGAGTTTCCTAGTTCTGACTAGCACGTGACCGAGTTTCCTAGTTCTGACTAGCACGCGACCGAGTTTCCTAGTTCTCACTAGCACGTGACCGACTAGTTCTGTTCTGACTACCGAGTTTCCTAGTTCTGTTCTGACTAGCACGTGACCGAGTTTCCTAGTTCTGACTAGCACGTGACCGAGTTTCCTAGTTCTGTTCTGACTAGCACGTGACCGAGTTTCCTAGTTCTGACTAGCACGTGAGTTCTAGTTCTGACTAGCACGTGACGTTTCCTAGTTCTGACTAGCACCGACTAGCACGTGACCGAGTTTCCTAGTTCTGACTAGCACGTGACCGAGTTTCCTAGTTCTGACTAGCACGTGACCGTTTCCTAGTTCTGACTAGCACGTGACTGAGTTTCCTAGTTCTGACTAGCACGTGACTGAGTTTCCTAGTTCTGACTAGCACGTGACTGAGTTTCCTAGTTCTCACTAGCACGTGACCGAGTTTCCTAGTTCTGACTAGCACGTGACTGAGTTTCCTAGTTCTGACTAGCACGTGACTGAGTTTCCTAGTTCTGACTAGCACGTGACCGAGTTTCCTAGTTCTGACTAGCACGTGACCGAGTTTCCTAGTTCTCACTAGCACGTGACTGAGTTTCCTAGTTCTGACTAGCACGTGACCGAGTTTCCTAGTTCTGACTAGCACGTGACTGAGTTTCCTAGTTCTCACTAGCACGTGACCGAGTTTCCTAGTTCTCACTAGCACGTGACCGAGTTTCCTAGTTCTGACTAGCACGTGACCGAGTTTCCTAGTTCTCACTAGCACGTGACCGAGTTTCCTAGTTCTGACTAGCACGTGACCGAGTTTCCTAGTTTCCTAGTTCTGTTCTGACTAGCACGTGACCGAGTTTCCTAGTTCTGTTCTGACTAGCACGTGACCGAGTTTCCTAGTTCTGACTAGCACGTGACCGAGTTTCCTAGTTCTGACTAGCACGTTGAGTTTCCTAGTTCTGACTAGCACGTGACTGAGTTTCCTAGTTCTGACTAGCACGTGACCGAGTTTCCTAGTTCTGACTAGCACGTGACTGAGTTTCCTAGTTCTGACTAGCACGTGACTGAGTTTCCTAGTTCTCACTAGCACGTGACTGAGTTTCCTAGTTCTGACTAGCACGTGACTGAGTTTCCTAGTTCTCTGACTAGCACGTGACTGAGTTTCCTAGTTCTCTGACTAGCACGTGACTGAGTTTCCTAGTTCTGACTAGCACGTGACTGAGTTTCCTAGTTCTGACTAGCACGTGACCGAGTTTCCTAGTTCTGACTAGCACGTGACCGAGTTTCCTAGTTCTGACTAGCACGTGACCGAGTTTCCTAGTTCTGACTAGCACGTGACCGAGTTTCCTAGTTCTGACTAGCACGTGACTGAGTTTCCTAGTTCTCACTAGCACGTGACTGAGTTTCCTAGTTCTGACTAGCACGTGACCGAGTTTCCTAGTTCTGACTAGCACGTGACTGACTACTAGCACGTGACCGAGTTTCCTAGTTCTCACTAGCACGTGACCGAGTTTCCTAGTTCTGTTTCTGACTAGCACGTGACCGAGTTTCCTAGTTCTCACTAGCACGTGACTGAGTTTCCTAGTTCTGTTCTCACTAGCACGTGACCGAGTTTCCTAGTTCTGACTAGCACGTGACCGAGTTTCCTAGTTCTGACTAGCACGTGACCGAGTTTCCTAGTTCTGACTAGCACGTGACCGAGTTTCCTAGTTCTCACTAGCACGTGACCGAGTTTCCTAGTTCTGACTAGCACGTGACTGTTTCGTTCTGACTAGCACGTGACTGAGTTTCCTAGTTCTCACTAGCACGTGACTGAGTTTCCTAGTTCTGACTAGCACGTGACTGCTGACACGTGACTGAGTTTCCTAGTTCTGACTAGCACGTGACCGAGTTTCCTAGTTCTGTTCTGACTAGCACGTGACCGAGTTTCCTAGTTCTGACTAGCACGTGACTGAGTTTCCTAGTTCTGACTAGCACGTGACCGAGTTCTTTCCTAGTTCTGACTGACGTGACCGAGCAGTTCTGACTAGACGTGACGAGTTTCCTAGTTCTCACTAGCACGTGACTGAGTTTCCTAGTTCTGACTAGCACGTGACCGAGTTTCCTAGTTCTGACTAGCACGTGACTGAGTTTCCTAGTTCTGACTAGCACGTGACCGAGTTTCCTAGTTCTGACTAGCACGTGACTGAGTTTCCTAGTTCTCACTAGCACGTGACTGAGTTTCCTAGTTCTGACTAGCACGTGACTGAGTTTCCTAGTTCTCACTAGCACGTGACTGAGTTTCCTAGTTCTGACTAGCACGTGACCGAGTTTCCTAGTTCTGACTAGCACGTGACCGAGTTTCCTAGTTCTCACTAGCACGTGACCGAGTTTCCTGTTCTGACTAGCACGTGACCGAGTTTCCTAGTTCTGACTCACGTGACTGTTCCTAGTTCTGACTAGCACGTGACCGAGTTTCCTAGTTCTGACTAGCACGTGACCGTTCTGAGTTTCCTAGTTCTGACTAGCACGTGACCGAGTTTCCTAGTTCTGACTAGCACGTGACTGAGTTTCCTAGTTCTGACTAGCACGTGACCGTTCTCACTAGCACGTGACTGAGTTTCCTAGTTCTGACTAGCACGTGACCGAGTTTCCTAGTTCTGACTAGCACGTGACCGAGTTTCCTAGACCACGTGACCGAGTTTCCTAGTTCTGTTCTGACTAGCACGTGACTGAGTTTCCTAGTTCTCACTAGCACGTGACCGAGTTTCCTAGTTCTCACTAGCACGTGACCGAGTTTCCTAGTTCTGACTAGCACGTGACCGAGTTTCCTAGTTCTGACTAGCACGTGACTGAGTTTCGTTCTCACTAGCACGTGACTGTTTCCTAGTTCTGACTAGCACGTGACCGAGTTTCCTAGTTCTGTTCTGACTAGCACGTGACCGAGTTTCCTAGTTCTCACTAGCACGTGACTGAGTTTCCTAGTTCTGACTAGCACGTGACCGAGTTTCCTAGTTCTGACTAGCACGTGACCGAGTTTCCTAGTTCTGACTAGCACGTGACTGAGTTTCCTAGTTCTCACTAGCACGTGACTGAGTTTCCTAGTTCTCACTAGCACGTGACCGAGTTTCCTAGTTCTGACTAGCACGTGACCGAGTTTCCTAGTTCTGACTAGCACGTGACCGAGTTTCCTAGTTCTGACTAGCACGTGACTGAGTTTCCTAGTTCTCACTAGCACGTGACCGAGTTTCCTAGTTCTCACTAGCACGTGACTGAGTTTCCTAGTTCTGACTAGCACGTGACCGAGTTTCCTAGTTCTGACTAGCACGTGACCGAGTTTCCTAGTTCTCACTAGCACGTGACCGAGTTTCCTGTTTCTGACTAGCACGTGACTGAGTTTCCTAGTTCTGACTAGCACGTGACCGAGTTTCCTAGTTCTGACTAGCACGTGACCGAGTTTCCTAGTTTCTAGTTCTGACTAGCACGTGACCGAGTTTCCTAGTTCTGACTAGCACGTGACTGAGTTTCACTCACTGACGTGACTCTTTCCTAGTTCTGTTCTGACTAGCACGTGACCGAGTTTCCTAGTTCTGACTAGCACGTGACTGAGTTTCCTAGTTCTCACTAGCACGTGACTGAGTTTCCTAGTTCTCACTAGCACGTGACCGAGTTTCCTAGTTCTGTTCTGACTAGCACGTGACCGAGTTTCCTAGTTCTGACTAGCACGTGACTGAGTTTCCTGTTCTCACTAGCACGTGACCGAGTTTCCTAGTTCTCACTAGCACGTGACCGAGTTTCCTAGTTCTGACTAGCACGTGACCGAGTTTCCTAGTTCTGTTCTGACTAGCACGTGACCGAGTTTCCTAGTTCTGACTAGTTCTCACTAGCACGTGACTGAGTTTCCTAGTTCTCACTAGCACGTGACTGAGTTTCCTAGTTCTGACTAGCACGTGACCAGTTTCCTAGTTCTGACTAGCACGTGACCGAGTTTCCTAGTTCTGACTAGCACGTGACTGAGTTTCCTAGTTCTGACTAGCACGTGACCGAGTTTCCTAGTTCTCACTAGCAGCACGTGACTGAGTTTCCTAGTTCTGACTAGCACGTGACCGAGTTTCCTAGTTCTGACTAGCACGTGACCGAGTTTCCTAGTTCTGACTAGCACGTGACCGAGTTTCCTAGTTCTCACTAGCACGTGACCGAGTTTCCTAGTTCTCTGACTAGCACGTGACCGAGTTCTGACTAGCACGTGACTGAGTTTCCTAGTTCTCACTAGCACGTGACCGAGTTTCCTAGTTCTCACTAGTTTTCCTAGTTCTGACTAGCACGTGACCGAGTTTCCTAGTTCTGACTAGCACGTGACTGAGTTTCCTAGTTCTGACTAGCACGTGACCGAGTTTCCTAGTTCTGACTAGCACGTGACTGAGTTTCCTAGTTCTGACTAGCACGTGACTGAGTTTCCTAGTTCTCACTAGCACGTGTTCTCACTAGCACGTGAGTTTCCTAGTTCTGTTCTGACTAGCACGTGACTGAGTTTCCTAGTTCTGACTAGCACGTGACCGAGTTTCCTAGTTCTCTGACTAGCACGTGACTGAGTTTCCTAGTTCTGACTAGCACGTGACTGAGTTTCCTAGTTCTGTCTGACTAGCACGTGACCGAGTTTCCTAGTTCTGACTAGCACGTGACTGAGTTTCCTAGTTCTCACTAGCACGTGACCGAGTTTCCTAGTTCTGACTAGCACGTGACCGAGTTTCCTAGTTCTGACTAGCACGTGACCGAGTTTCCTAGTTCTGACTAGCACGTGACCGAGTTTCCTAGTTCTGACTAGCACGTGACCGAGTTTCCTAGTTCTGACTAGACTAGCACGTGACGTGAGTTTCCTAGTTCTCACTAGCACGTGACTGAGTTTCCTAGTTCTGACTAGCACGTGACCGAGTTTCCTAGTTCTCACTAGCACGTGACCGAGTTTCCTAGTTCTGACTAGCACGTGACTGAGTTTCCTAGTTCTCACTAGCACGTGACCGAGTTTCCTAGTTCTGCACGTTCTGACTAGCACGTGACCGAGTTTCTAGTTCTGACTAGCACGTGACCGAGTTTCCTAGTTCTGACTAGCACGTGACCGAGTTTCCTAGTTCTCACTAGCACGTGACCGAGTTTCCTAGTTCTGACTAGCACGTGACCGAGTTTCCTAGTTCTCACTAGCACGTGACCGAGTTTCCTAGTTCTGTTCTGACTAGCACGTGACCGAGTTTCCTAGTTCTGACTAGCACGTGACCGAGTTTCCTAGTTCTGACTAGCACGTGACTGAGTTTCCTAGTTCTGACTAGCACGTGACTGAGTTTCCTAGTTCTGACTAGCACGTGACTGACCTAGTTCTCACTAGCACGTTTTCCTAGTTCTGACTAGCACGTGACTGAGTTTCCTAGTTCTGACTAGCACGTGACCGAGTTTCCTAGTTCTCACTAGCACGTGACCGAGTTTCCTAGTTCTCACTAGCACGTGACTGAGTTTCCTAGTTCTCACTAGCACGTGACCGAGTTTCCTAGTTCTCACTAGCACGTGACCGAGTTTCCTAGTTCTGACTAGCACGTGACTGAGTTTCCTAGTTCTCCTAGCACGTGACCGAGTTTCCTAGTTCTGACTAGCACGTGACCGACTTTTCCTAGTTCTGACTAGCACGTGACTGAGTTTCCTAGTTCTGACTAGCACGTGACCGAGTTTCCTAGTTCTGACTAGCACGTGACCGAGTTTCCTAGTTCTGACTAGCACGTGACCGAGTTTCCTAGTTCTGACTAGCACGTGACTGAGTTTCCTAGTTCTGACTAGCACGTGACTGTTTCCTAGTTCTGACTAGCACGTGACTGACTAGCACGTGACTGAGTTTCCTAGTTCTCACTAGCACGTGACTGAGTTTCCTAGTTCTGACTAGTTCTGACTGTTCGCACGAGTTTCCTGAGTTTCCTAGTTCTGACTAGCACGTGACTGAGTTTCCTAGTTCTGACTAGCACGTGACTGAGTTTCCTAGTTCTCACTAGCACGTGACTGAGTTTCCTAGTTCTCACTAGCACGTGACCGAGTTTCCTAGTTCTGTTCTGACTAGCACGTGACTGTTTCCTAGTTCTGACTAGCACGTGACCGAGTTTCCTAGTTCTGACTAGCACGTGACCGAGTTTCCTAGTTCTGACCTGACCGAGTTTCCTAGTTCTGACTAGCACGTGACTGTTTCCTAGTTCTGACTAGCACGTCTTTCCTAGTTCTCACTAGCACGTGACCGAGTTTCCTAGTTCTGACTAGCACGTGACTGAGTTTCCTAGTTCTGACTAGCACGTGACCGAGTTTCCTAGTTCTGTTCTGACTAGCACGTGACTGAGTTTCCTAGTTCTCACTAGCACGTGACTGAGTTTCTAGTTCTGACTAGCACGTGACCGAGTTTCCTAGTTCTGACTAGCACGTGACTGAGTTTCCTAGTTCTGTCTGACTAGCACGTGACTGACTTCTGACTAGCACGTGACCGAGTTTCCTAGTTCTGACTAGCACGTGACCGAGTTTCCTAGTTCTGACTAGCACGTGACCGAGTTTCCTAGTTCTCACTCTGACTAGCACGTGACCGAGTTTCCTAGTTCTGACTAGCACGTGACTGAGTTTCCTAGTTCTCACTAGCACGTGACTGAGTTTCCTAGTTCTCACTAGCACGTGACCGAGTTTCCTAGTTCTCACTAGCACGTGACTGAGTTTCCTAGTTCTCACTAGCACGTGACCGAGTTTCCTAGTTCTGTTCTGACTAGCACGTGACCGAGTTTCCTAGTTCTGACTAGCACGTGACTGAGTTTCCTAGTTCTCACTAGCACGTGACTGAGTTTCCTAGTTCTCACTAGCACGTGACCGAGTTTCCTAGTTCTGTTCTGACTAGCACGTGACCGAGTTTCCTAGTTCTGACTAGCACGTGACCGAGTTTCCTAGTTCTGTTCTGACTAGCACGTGACCGAGTTTCCTAGTTCTGACTAGCACGTGACTGAGTTTCTGACTAGCACGTAGTTTCTAGTTCTGACTAGCACGTGACTGAGTTTCCTAGTTCTCACTAGCACGTGACTGAGTTTCCTAGTTCTCACTAGCACGTGACCGAGTTTCCTAGTTCTGACTAGCACGTGACCGAGTTTCCTAGTTCTGACTAGCACGTGACTGAGTTTCCTAGTTCTCACTAGCACGTGACTGAGTTTCCTAGTTCTCACTAGCACGTGACCGAGTTTCCTAGTTCTCACTAGCACGTGACCGAGAGTTTCCTAGTTCTGTTCTGACTAGCACGTGACCGAGTTTCCTAGTTCTGACTAGCACGTGACCGAGTTTCCTAGTTCTGTTCACTAGCACGTGACCGAGTTTCCTAGTTCTGACCTAGCTGACGTGACCGAGTTTCCTAGTTCTGACTAGCACGTGACCGAGTTTCCTAGTTCTCCTAGCACGTGACTGAGTTTCCTAGTTCTCACTAGCACGTGACTGAGTTTCCTAGTTCTGACTAGCACGTGACCGAGTTTCCTAGTTCTGTTCTGACTAGCACGTGACCGAGTTTCCTAGTTCTGACTAGCACGTGACTGAGTTTCCTAGTTCTCACTAGCACGTGACTGAGTTTCCTAGTTCTCACTAGCACGTGACTGAGTTTCCTAGTTCTCACTAGCACGTGACCGAGTTTCCTAGTTCTGTTCTGACTAGCACGTGACCGAGTTTCTGAGTTCTCACTAGCACGTGACTGAGTTTCCTAGTTCTCACTAGCACGTGACTGAGTTTCCTAGTTCTCACTAGCACGTGACCGAGTTTCCTAGTTCTGACTAGCACGTGACCGAGTTTCCTAGTTCTGACTAGCACGTGACCGAGTTTCCTAGTTCTGACTAGCACGTGACCGAGTTTCCTAGTTCTCACTAGCACCGAGTTTCCTAGTTCTGACTAGTGACTGAGTTTCCTAGTTCTCACTAGCACGTGACCGAGTTTCCTAGTTCTCACTAGTTTCTGACTAGCACGTGACCGAGTTTCCTAGTTCTGTTCTGACTAGCACGTGACCGAGTTTCCTAGTTCTGACTAGCACGTGACTGAGTTTCCTAGTTCTGACTAGCACGTGACCGAGTTTCCTAGTTCTGACTAGCACGTGACTGAGTTTCCTAGTTCTCACTAGCACGACCGAGTTTCCTAGTTCTGACTAGCACGTGACCGAGTTTCCTAGTTCTAGTTCTGACTAGCACGTGACTGAGTTTCCTAGTTCTGCACGTGACTGAGTTTCCTAGTTCTCACTAGCACGTGACTGAGTTTCCTAGTTCTCACTAGCACGTGACCGAGTTTCCTAGTTCTGACTAGCACGTGACCGAGTTTCCTAGTTCTCACTAGCACGTGACCGAGTTTCCTAGTTCTGACTAGCACGTGACCGAGTTTCCTAGTTCTGACTAGCACGTGACCGAGTTTCTGTTCTGACTAGCACGTGACCGAGTTTCCTAGTTCTGAGTTCCTAGTTCTCACTAGCACGTGACCGAGTTTCCTAGTTCTCACTAGCACGTGACTGAGTTTCCTAGTTCTGACTAGCACGTGACCGAGTTTCCTAGTTCTAGTTCTGACTAGCACGTGACCGAGTTTCCTAGTTCTGTTCTGACTAGCACGTGACTGAGTTTCCTAGTTCTCACTAGCACGTGACTGAGTTTCCTAGTTCTCACTAGCACGTGACCGAGTTTCCTAGTTCTGACTAGCACGTGACTGAGTTTCCTAGTTCTGACTAGCACGTGACCGAGTTTCCTAGTTCTGTTCTGACTAGCACGTGACCGAGTTTCCTAGTTCTGACTAGCACGTGACTGAGTTTCCTAGTTCTGACTAGCACGTGACCGAGTTTCCTAGTTCTGACTAGCACGTGACCGAGTTTCCTAGTTCTGACTAGCACGTGACTGAGTTTCCTAGTTCTGACTAGCACGTGACCGAGTTTCCTAGTTCTGACTAGCACGTGACTGAGTTTCCTAGTTCTGACTAGCACGTGACTGAGTTTCCTAGTTCTCACTAGCACGTGACCGAGTTTCCTAGTTCTGACTAGCACGTGACTGAGTTTCCTAGTTCTCACTAGCACGTGACCGAGTTTCCTAGTTCTGACTAGCACGTGACTGAGTTTCTAGTTCTCACTAGCACGTGACCGAGTTTCCTAGTTCTGACTAGCACGTGACCGAGTTTCCTAGTTCTGACTAGCACGTGACTGAGTTTCCTAGTTCTCACTAGCACGTGACCGAGTTTCCTAGTTCTGTTCTGACTAGCACGTGACCGAGTTTCCTAGTTCTGACTAGCACGTGACCGAGTTTCCTAGTTCTACTAGCACGTGACCGTTCTCACGTGACTGCCTAGTTCTGACTGCACGTGAGTTTCCTAGTTCTGTTCTGACTAGCACGTGACTGAGTTTTCCTAGTTCTGTTCACTAGCACGTGACTGAGTTTCCTAGTTCTCACTAGCACGTGACTGAGTTTCCTAGTTCTGTTCTGACTAGCACGTGACTGAGTTTCCTAGTTCTGACTAGCACGTGACCGAGTTTCCTAGTTTTCCTAGTTCTGACTAGCACGTGACTGAGTTTCCTAGTTCTGACTAGCACGTGACCGAGTTTCCTAGTTCTGACTAGCACGTGACCGAGTTCTCACTAGTTTCCTAGTTCTGTTCTGACTAGCACGTGACGAGTTTCCTAGTTCTGACTAGCACGTGACCTAGTTTCCTAGTTCTGTTCTGACTAGCACGTGACCGAGTTTCCTAGTTCTCACTAGCACGTGACTGAGTTTCCTAGTTCTCACTAGCACGTGACCCTAGTTCTCAGTTTCCTAGTTCTCACTAGCACGTGACCGAGTTTCCTAGTTCTGACTAGCACGTGACCGAGTTTCCTAGTTCTGACTAGCACGTGACCGAGTTTCCTAGTTCTGACTAGCACGTGACTGAGTTTCCTAGTTCTGACTAGCACGTGACCGAGTTTCCTAGTTCTGTTCTGACTAGCACGTGACTGAGTTTCCTAGTTCTGACTAGCACGTGACCGAGTTTCCTAGTTCTGTTCTGACTAGCACGTGACTGAGTTTCCTAGTTCTGTTCTGACTAGCACGTGACCGAGTTTCCTAGTTCTGTTCTGACTAGCACGTGACCGAGTTTCCTAGTTCTGACTAGCACGTGACCGAGTTTCCTAGTTCTGTTCTGACTAGCACGTGACCGAGTTTCCTAGTTCTGACTAGCACGTGACCGAGTTTCCTAGTTCTCTGACTAGCACGTGACTGAGTTTCCTAGTTCTCACTAGCACGTGACTGAGTTTCCTAGTTCTCACTAGCACGTGACTGAGTTTCCTAGTTCTGACTAGCACGTGACCGAGTTTTTTCTGTTCTGACTAGCACGTGACCGAGTTTCCTAGTTCTGACTAGCACGTGACTGAGTTTCTAGTTCTCACTAGCACGTGACTGAGTTTCCTAGTTCTCACTAGCACGTGACTGAGTTTCCTAGTTCTCACACGTGACCGAGTTTCCTAGTTCTGTTCTGACTAGCACGTGACCGAGTTTCCTAGTTCTGACTAGCACGTGACTGAGTTTCCTAGTTCTCACTAGCACGTGACCGAGTTTCCTAGTTCTCACTAGCACGTGACTGAGTTTCCTAGTTCTGACTAGCACGTGACTGAGTTTCCTAGTTCTGACTAGCACGTGACCGAGTTTCCTAGTTCTGACTAGCACGTGACTGAGTTTCCTAGTTCTGACTAGCACGTGACCGAGTTTCCTAGTTCTCACTAGCACGTGACTGAGTTTCCTAGTTCTCACTAGCACGTGACTGAGTTTCTGTTCTCACTAGCACGTGACCGAGTTTCCTAGTTCTGACTAGCACGTGACTGAGTTTCCTAGTTCTGTTCTGACTAGCACGTGACCGAGTTTCCTAGTTCTGACTAGCACGTGACTGAGTTTCCTAGTTCTCACTAGCACGTGACTGAGTTTCCTAGTTCTCACTAGCACGTGACCGAGTTTCCTAGTTCTCTGACTAGCACGTGACCGAGTTTCCTAGTTCTCACTAGCACGTGACCGAGTTTCCTAGTTCTGACTAGCACGTGACACTACTAGCACGTGACCGAGTTTCCTAGTTCTGACTAGCACGTGACTGAGTTTCCTAGTTCTCACTAGCACGTGACCGAGTTTCCTAGTTCTGACTAGCACGTGACCGCACGTGACTGAGTTTGACTAGCACGTGACTGAGTTTCCTAGTTCTGACTAGCACGTGACTGAGTTTCCTAGTTCTCACTAGCACGTGACTGAGTTTCCTAGTTCTCACTAGCACGTGACCGAGTTTCCTAGTTCTGTTCTGACTAGCACGTGACCGAGTTTCCTAGTTCTGACTAGCACGTGACCGAGTTTCCTAGTTCTGACTAGCACGTGACCGAGTTTCCTAGTTCTGACTAGCACGTGACCGAGTTTCCTAGTTCTGTTCTGACTAGCACGTGACCGAGTTTCCTAGTTCTGACTAGCACGTGACTGAGTTTCCTAGTTCTCACTAGCACGTGACCGAGTTTCCTAGTTCTCACTAGCACGTGACTGAGTTTCCTAGTTCTCACTAGCACGTGATTGAGTTTCCTAGTTCTCACTAGCACGTGACTGAGTTTCCTAGTTCTGACTAGCACGTGACCGAGTTTCCTAGTTCTGACTAGCACGTGACCGAGTTTCCTAGTTCTGACTAGCACGTGACCGAGTTTCCTAGTTCTGTTCTGACTAGCACGTGACCGAGTTTCCTAGTTCTGTTCTGACTAGCACGTGACCGAGTTTCCTAGTTCTGACTAGCACGTGACCGAGTTTCCTAGTTCTGACTAGCACGTGACCGAGTTTCCTAGTTCTGTCTGACTGAGTTTCCTAGTTCTCTAGCACGTGACCGAGTTTCCTAGTTCTGACTAGCACGTGACTGAGTTTCCTAGTTCTCACTAGCACGTGACTGAGTTTCCTAGTTCTCACTAGCACGTGACTAGCACGTCTGACTAGCACGTGACTGAGTTTCCTAGTTCTGTTCTGACTAGCACGTGACCGAGTTTCCTAGTTCTGTTCTGACTAGCACGTGACCGAGTTTCCTAGTTCTGACTAGCACGTGACCGAGTTTCCTAGTTCTGTTCTGACTAGCACGTGACCGAGTTTCCTAGTTCTGACTAGCACGTGACTGAGTTTCCTAGTTCTCACTAGCACGTGACCGAGTTTCCTAGTTCTCACTAGCACGTGACTGAGTTTCCTAGTTCTCACTAGCACGTGACTGAGTTTCCTAGTTCTCACTAGCACGTGACTGAGTTTCCTAGTTCTGACTAGCACGTGACCGAGTTTCCTAGTTCTGTTCTGACTAGCACGTGACTGAGTTTCCTAGTTCTGAGTTTCCTAGTTCTCACTAGCACGTGACCGAGTTTCCTAGTTCTGTTCTGACTAGCACGTGACTGAGTTTCCTAGTTCTGACTAGCACGTGACCGAGTTTCCTAGTTCTGACTAGCACGTGACCGAGTTTCCTAGTTCTGTTCTGACTAGCACGTGACTGAGTTTCCTAGTTCTCACTAGCACGTCTGAGTTTCTGTTCTCACTAGCACGTGACCGAGTTTCCTAGTTCTGACTAGCACGTGACCGAGTTTCCTAGTTCTGACTGACTAGCACGTGACCGAGTTTCCTAGTTCTGTTCTGACTAGCACGTGACCGAGTTTCCTAGTTCTGACTAGCACGTGACTGAGTTTCCTAGTTCTCACTAGCACGTGACCGAGTTTCCTAGTTCTCACTAGCACGTGACTGAGTTTCCTAGTTCTGACCTAGTTCTCACTAGCACGTGACTGAGTTTCCTAGTTCTGACTAGCACGTGACCGAGTTTCCTAGTTCTGTTCTGACTAGCACGTGACCGAGTTTCCTAGTTCTGACTAGCACGTGACTGAGTTTCCTAGTTCTCACTAGCACGTGACTGAGTTTCCTAGTTCTCACTAGCACGTGACTGAGTTTCCTAGTTCTCACTAGCACGTGACCGAGTTTCCTAGTTCTGTTCTGACTAGCACGTGACCGAGTTTCCTAGTTCTGTTCTGACTAGCACGTGACCGAGTTTCCTAGTTCTCACTAGCACGTGACTGAGTTTCCTAGTTCTCACTAGCACGTGACTGAGTTTCCTAGTTCTCACTAGCACGTGACCGAGTTTCCTAGTTCTGACTAGCACGTGACTGAGTTTCCTAGTTCTGACTAGCACGTGACCGAGTTTCCTAGTTCTGTTCTGACTAGCACGTGACTGAGTTTCCTAGTTCTCACTACGTGACCGAGTTTCCTAGTTCTGTTCTGACTAGCACGTGACTGAGTTTCCTAGTTCTGTTCTGACTAGCACGTGACCGAGTTTCCTAGTTCTGTTCTGACTAGCACGTGACCGAGTTTCCTAGTTCTGACTAGCACGTGACTGACTAGCAGTTTTCCTAGTTCTGTTCTGACTAGCACGTTTCCTAGTTCTGTTCTGACTAGCACGTGACCGAGTTTCCTAGTTCTCACTAGCACGTGACTGAGTTTCCTAGTTCTCACTAGCACGTGACCGAGTTTCCTAGTTCTGACTAGCACGTGACCGAGTTTCCTAGTTCTGACTAGCACGTGACCGAGTTTCCTAGTTCTCACTAGCACGTGACTGAGTTTCCTAGTTCTCACTAGCACGTGACTGAGTTTCCTAGTTCTCACTAGCACGTGACCGAGTTTCCTAGTTCTGACTAGCACGTGACCGAGTTTCCTAGTTCTGACTAGCACGTGACTGAGTTTCCTAGTTCTGACTAGCACGTGACTGAGTTTCCTAGTTCTCACTAGCACGTGACTGAGTTTCCTAGTTCTCACTAGCACGTGACTGTTTCCTAGTTCTGACTAGCACGTGACCGAGTTTCCTAGTTCTGTTCTGACTAGCACGTGACTGAGTTTCCTAGTTCTCACTAGCACGTGACTGAGTTTCCTAGTTCTCACTAGCACGTGACCGAGTTTCCTAGTTCTGTTCTGACTAGCACGTGACCGAGTTTCCTAGTTCTGACTAGCACGTGACCGAGTTTCCTAGTTCTGTTCTGACTAGCACGTGACCGAGTTTCCTAGTTCTGACTAGCACGTGACTGAGTTTCCTAGTTCTCACTAGCACGTGACCGAGTTTCCTAGTTCTCACTAGCACGTGACTGAGTTTCCTAGTTCTCACTAGCACGTGACTGAGTTTCCTAGTTCTCACTAGCACGTGACTGAGTTTCCTAGTTCTGACTAGCACGTGACCGAGTTTCCTAGTTCTGTTCTGACTAGCACGTGACCGAGTTTCCTAGTTCTGACTAGCACGTGACTGAGTTTCCTAGTTCTCACTAGCACGTGACTGAGTTTCCTAGTTCTCACTAGCACGTGACTGAGTTTCCTAGTTCTGACTAGCACGTGACCGAGTTTCCTAGTTCTGTTCTGACTAGCACGTGACCGAGTTTCCTAGTTCTGACTAGCACGTGACTGAGTTTCCTAGTTCTCACTAGCACGTGACTGAGTTTCCTAGTTCTCACTAGCACGTGACTGAGTTTCCTAGTTCTGTTCTGACTAGCACGTGACCGAGTTTCCTAGTTCTGACTAGCACGTGACCGAGTTTCCTAGTTCTGACTAGCACGTGACTGAGTTTCCTAGTTCTGACTAGCACGTGACCGAGTTTCCTAGTTCTGTTCTGACTAGCACGTGACTGAGTTTCCTAGTTCTCACTAGCACGTGACTGAGTTTCGTAGTTCTCACTAGCACGTGACCGAGTTTCCTAGTTCTGACTAGCACGTGACTGAGTTTCCTAGTTCTGTTCTGACTAGCACGTGACCGAGTTTCCTAGTTCTGTTCTGACTAGCACGTGACCGAGTTTCCTAGTTCTGACTAGCACGTGACCGAGTTTCCTAGTTCTGTTCTGACTAGCACGTGACCGAGTTTCCTAGTTCTGTTCTGACTAGCACGTGACCGAGTTTCCTAGTTCTGTTCTGACTAGCACGTGACCGAGTTTCCTAGTTCTCACTAGTTCTGTTCTCACTAGCACGTGACTGAGTTTCCTAGTTCTGACTAGCACGTGACTGAGTTTCCTAGTTCTCACTAGCACGTGACCGAGTTTCCTAGTTCTCACTAGCACGTGACTGAGTTTCCTAGTTCTCACTAGCACGTGATTGAGTTTCCTAGTTCTCACTAGCACGTGACTGAGTTTCCTAGTTCTGACTAGCACGTGACCGAGTTTCCTAGTTCTGTTCTGACTAGCACGTGACCGAGTTTCCTAGTTCTGACTAGCACGTGACTGAGTTTCCTAGTTCTCACTAGCACGTGACCGAGTTTCCTAGTTCTCACTAGCACGTGACTGAGTTTCCTAGTTCTCACTAGCACGTGACCGAGTTTCCTAGTTCTGACTAGCACGTGACCGAGTTTCCTAGTTCTGACTAGCACGTGACCGAGTTTCCTAGTTCTGTTCTGACTAGCACGTGACTGAGTTTCCTAGTTCTGACTAGCACGTGACTGAGTTTCCTAGTTCTCACTAGCACGTGACCGAGTTTCCTAGTTCTGTTCTGACTAGCACGTGACTGAGTTTCCTAGTTCTGTTCTGACTAGCACGTGACCGAGTTTCCTAGTTCTGTTCTGACTAGCACGTGACCGAGTTTCCTAGTTCTGACTAGCACGTGACTGAGTTTCCTAGTTCTGACTAGCACGTGACCGAGTTTCCTAGTTCTGACTAGCACGTGACTGAGTTTCCTAGTTCTCACTAGCACGTGACCGAGTTTCCTAGTTCTGACTAGCACGTGACCGAGTTTCCTAGTTCTGTTCTGACTAGCACGTGACCGAGTTTCCTAGTTCTCACTAGCACGTGATTGAGTTTCCTAGTTCTCACTAGCACGTGACTGAGTTTCCTAGTTCTGACTAGCACGTGACCGAGTTTCCTAGTTCTGTTCTGACTAGCACGTGACCGAGTTTCCTAGTTCTGACTAGCACGTGACCGAGTTTCCTAGTTCTGACTAGCACGTGACTGAGTTTCCTAGTTCTGACTAGTTCTGACTAGCACGTGACCGAGTTTCCTAGTTCTCTGACTAGCACGTGACCGAGTTTCCTAGTTCTCACTAGCACGTGACTGAGTTTCCTAGTTCTCACTAGCACGTGACTGAGTTTCCTAGTTCTGACTAGCACGTGACCGAGTTTCCTAGTTCTGTTCTGACTAGCACGTGACCGAGTTTCCTAGTTCTGACTAGCACGTGACTGAGTTTCCTAGTTCTCACTAGCACGTGACCGAGTTTCCTAGTTCTCACTAGCACGTGACTGAGTTTCCTAGTTCTCACTAGCACGTGACCGAGTTTCCTAGTTCTGACTAGCACGTGACTGAGTTTCCTAGTTCTGACTAGCACGTGACCGAGTTTCCTAGTTCTGACTAGCACGTGACTGAGTTTCCTAGTTCTGTTCTGACTAGTTCTCACGTGACCGAGAGTTTCCACGTGACCGAGTTCTGTTCTGACTAGCACGTGACCGAGTTTCCTAGTTCTGTTCTGACTAGCACGTGACCGAGTTTCCTAGTTCTGACTAGCACGTGACTGAGTTTCCTAGTTCTCACTAGCACGTGACCGAGTTTCCTAGTTCTCACTAGCACGTGACTGAGTTTCCTAGTTCTCACTAGCACGTGACTGAGTTTCCTAGTTCTCACTAGCACGTGACTGAGTTTCCTAGTTCTGACTAGCACGTGACCGAGTTTCCTAGTTCTGTTCTGACCAGCACGTGACCGAGTTTCCTAGTCTGACTAGCACGTGACTGAGTTTCCTAGTTCTCACTAGCACGTGACTGAGTTTCCTAGTTCTGACTAGCACGTGACTGAGTTTCCTAGTTCTGTTCTGACTAGCACGTGACCGAGTTTCCTAGTTCTGACTAGCACGTGACCGAGTTTCCTAGTTCTCACTAGCACGTGACTGAGTTTCCTAGTTCTGACTAGCACGTGACTGAGTTTCCTAGTTCTCACTAGCACGTGACTGAGTTTCCTAGTTCTGACTAGCACGTGACCGAGTTTCCTAGTTCTGTTCTGAGTGACCGAGTTTCTAGTTCTGACTAGCACGTGACCGAGTTTCCTAGTTCTGACTAGCACGTGACCGAGTTTCCTAGTTTCTGACTAGCACGTGACCGAGTTTCCTAGTTCTGACTAGCACGTGACCGAGTTTCCTAGTTCTGTTCTGACTAGCACGTGACTGAGTTTCCTAGTTCTGAGTTTCCTAGTTCTCACTAGCACGTGACTGAGTTTCCTAGTTCTCACTAGCACGTGACTGAGTTTCCTAGTTCTCACTAGCACGTGACCGAGTTTCCTAGTTCTGTTCTGACTAGCACGTGACCGAGTTTCCTAGTTCTGACTAGCACGTGACTGAGTTTCCTAGTTCTGACTAGCACGTGACTGAGTTTCCTAGTTCTCACTAGCACGTGACTGAGTTTCCTAGTTCTCACTAGCACGTGACCGAGTTTCCTAGTTCTGTTCTGACTAGCACGTGACCGAGTTTCCTAGTTCTGACTAGCACGTGACTGAGTTTCCTAGTTCTCACTAGTGACCGAGTTTCCTAGTTCTGACTAGCACGTGACTGAGTTTCCTAGTTCTCACTAGCACGTGACCGAGTTTCCTAGTTCTGACTAGCACGTGACTGAGTTTCCTAGTTCTCACTAGCACGTGACTGAGTTTCCTAGTTCTCACTAGCACGTGACTGAGTTTCCTAGTTCTGACTAGCACGTGACCGAGTTTCCTAGTTCTGTTCTGACTAGCACGTGACCGAGTTTCCTAGTTCTGTTCTGACTAGCACGTGACTGAGTTTCCTAGTTCTCACTAGCACTGAGTTTCTAGTTCTCACTAGTGACCGAGTTTCCTAGTTCTGTTCTGACTAGCACGTGAGTTTCCTAGTTCTGACCACGTGACCGAGTTCTGTTCTGACTAGCACGTGACCGAGTTTCCTAGTTCTGACTAGCACGTGACCGAGTTTCCTAGTTCTGTTCTGACTAGCACGTGACCGAGTTTCCTAGTTCTGACTAGCACGTGACTGAGTTTCCTAGTTCTCACGTGACCGAGTTTCCTAGTTCTCACTAGCACGTGACTGAGTTTCCTAGTTCTCACTAGCACGTGACTGAGTTTCCTAGTTCTCACTAGCACGTGACTGAGTTTCTAGTTCTGACTAGCACGTGACCGAGTTTCCTAGTTCTGTTCTGACTAGCACGTGACCGAGTTTCCTAGTTCTGACTAGCACGTGACTGAGTTTCCTAGTTCTCACTAGCACGTGACTGAGTTTCCTAGTTCTGACTAGCACGTGACTGAGTTTCCTAGTTCTGTTCTGACTAGCACGTGACCGAGTTTCCTAGTTCTGACTAGCACGTGACCGAGTTTCCTAGTTCTGACTAGCACGTGACTGACTAGTTCACGTGACTGAGTTTCCTAGTTCTCACTAGCACGTGACTGAGTTTCCTAGTTCTCACTAGCACGTGACCGAGTTTCCTAGTTCTGTTCTGACTAGCACGTGACTGAGTTTCCTAGTTCTGACTAGCACGTGACCGAGTTTCCTAGTTCTCACTAGCACGTGACTGAGTTTCCTAGTTCTGACTAGCACGTGACCGAGTTTCCTAGTTCTGTTCTGACTAGCACGTGACCGAGTTTCCTAGTTCTGACTAGCACGTGACTGAGTTTCCTAGTTCTCACTAGCACGTGACCGAGTTTCCTAGTTCTCTGACTAGCACGTGACTGAGTTTCCTAGTTCTCACTAGCACGTGACTGAGTTTCCTAGTTCTCACTAGCACGTGACTGAGTTTCCTAGTTCTGACTAGCACGTGACCGAGTTTCCTAGTTCTGTTCTGACTAGCACGTGACCGAGTTTCCTAGTTCTGACTAGCACGTGACTGAGTTTCCTAGTTCTCACTAGCACGTGACTGAGTTTCCTAGTTCTGACTAGCACGTGACCGAGTTTCCTAGTTCTGTTCTGACTAGCACGTGACCGAGTTTCCTAGTTCTGACTAGCACGTGACTGAGTTTCCTAGTTCTCACTAGCACGTGACTGAGTTTCCTAGTTCTGACTAGCACGTGACCGAGTTTCCTAGTTCTGTTCTGACTAGCACGTGACAGTTCTGACTAGCACGTGACCGAGTTTCCTAGTTCTGACTAGCACGTGACTGAGTTTCCTAGTTCTCACTAGCACGTGACTGAGTTTCCTAGTTCTCACTAGCACGTGACTGAGTTTCCTAGTTCTCACTAGCACGTGACCGAGTTTCCTAGTTCTGTTCTGACTAGCACGTGACTGAGTTTCCTAGTTCTGTTCTGACTAGCACGTGACCGAGTTTCCTAGTTCTGACTAGCACGTGACTGAGTTTCCTAGTTCTCACTAGCACGTGACCGAGTTTCCTAGTTCTCACTAGCACGTGACCGAGTTTCCTAGTTCTCACTAGCACGTGACTGAGTTTCCTAGTTCTCACTAGCACGTGACCGAGTTTCCTAGTTCTCACTAGCACGTGACTGAGTTTCCTAGTTCTCACTAGCACGTGACTGAGTTTCCTAGTTCTCACTAGCACGTGACTGAGTTTCCTAGTTCTGACTAGCACGTGACCGAGTTTCCTAGTTCTGTTCTGACTAGCACGTGACCGAGTTTCCTAGTTCTGACTAGCACGTGACTGAGTTTCCTAGTTCTCACTAGCACGTGACTGAGTTTCCTAGTTCTGACTAGCACGTGACCGAGTTTCCTAGTTCTGTTCTGACTAGCACGTGACCGAGTTTCCTAGTTCTGACTAGCACGTGACCGAGTTTCCTAGTTCTGACTAGCACGTGACTGAGTTTCCTAGTTCTGTAGCACGTGACTGAGTTTCCTAGTTCTCACTAGCACGTGACTGAGTTTCCTAGTTCTCACTAGCACGTGACCGAGTTTCCTAGTTCTGTTCTGACTAGCACGTGACTGAGTTTCCTAGTTCTGTTCTGACTAGCACGTGACCGAGTTTCCTAGTTCTGTTCTGACTAGCACGTGACCGAGTTTCCTAGTTCTGACTAGCACGTGACCGAGTTTCCTAGTTCTGTTCTGACTAGCACGTGACCGAGTTTCCTAGTTCTGACTAGCACGTGACTGAGTTTCCTAGTTCTCACTAGCACGTGACCGAGTTTCCTAGTTCTCACTAGCACGTGACTGAGTTTCCTAGTTCTCACTAGCACGTGACTGAGTTTCCTAGTTCTCCTAGTTCTAGTTCTGTTCTGACTAGCACGTGACTGAGTTTCCTAGTTCTCACTAGCACGTGACTGAGTTTCCTAGTTCTCACTAGCACGTGATTGAGTTTCCTAGTTCTCACTAGCACGTGACTGAGTTTCCTAGTTCTGTTCTGACTAGCACGTGACCGAGTTTCCTAGTTCTGACTAGCACGTGACTGAGTTTCCTAGTTCTCACTAGCACGTGACTGAGTTTCCTAGTTCTGACTAGTACGTGACCGAGTTTCCTAGTTCTGTTCTGACTAGCACGTGACCGAGTTTCCTAGTTCTGACTAGCACGTGACCGAGTTTCCTAGTTCTGACTAGCACGTGACTGAGTTTCCTAGTTCTGACTAGCACGTGACTGAGTTTCCTAGTTCTCACTAGCACGTGACTGAGTTTCCTAGTTCTCACTAGCACGTGACCGAGTTTCCTAGTTCTGTTCTGACTAGCACGTGACTGAGTTTCCTAGTTCTGTTCTGACTAGCACGTGACCGAGTTTCCTAGTTCTGTTCTGACTAGCACGTGACCGAGTTTCCTAGTTCTGACTAGCACGTGACCGAGTTTCCTAGTTCTGTTCTGACTAGCACGTGACTGAGTTTCCTAGTTCTCACTAGCACGTGACCGAG
The DNA here is from genome assembly GCF_034236695.1 of Oncorhynchus nerka. NCBI lineage: Eukaryota > Metazoa > Chordata > Actinopteri > Salmoniformes > Salmonidae > Oncorhynchus > Oncorhynchus nerka. The sequence goes on from NC_088414.1 coordinate 45,470,882, forward strand.
TTTCCTAGTTCTCACTAGCACGTGACTGAGTTTCCTAGTTCTCACTAGCACGTGACTGAGTTTCCTAGTTCTCACTAGCACGTGACCGAGTTTCCTAGTTCTCACTAGCACGTGACTGAGTTTCCTAGTTCTGACTAGCACGTGACCGAGTTTCCTAGTTCTGTTCTGACTAGCACGTGACCGAGTTTCCTAGTTCTGACTAGCACGTGACTGAGTTTCCTAGTTCTCACTAGCACGTGACTGAGTTTCCTAGTTCTGACTAGCACGTGACCGAGTTTCCTAGTTCTGTTCTGACTAGCACGTGACCGAGTTTCCTAGTTCTGACTAGCACGTGACTGAGTTTCCTAGTTCTGACTAGCACGTGACTAGTTTCCTAGTTCTGACTAGCACGTGACTGAGTTTCCTAGTTCTGACTAGCACGTGACTGAGTTTCCTAGTTCTCACTAGCACGTGACCGAGTTTCCTAGTTCTCACTAGCACGTGACCGAGTTTCCTAGTTCTGTTCTGACTAGCACGTGACTGAGTTTCCTAGTTCTGTTCTGACTAGCACGTGACCGAGTTTCCTAGTTCTGTTCTGACTAGCACGTGACCGAGTTTCCTAGTTCTGACTAGCACGTGACCGAGTTTCCTAGTTCTGTTCTGACTAGCACGTGACCGAGTTTCCTAGTTCTGACTAGCACGTGACTGAGTTTCCTAGTTCTCACTAGTTCTAGTTCTCACTAGCACGTGACCGAGTTTCCTAGTTCTCACTAGCACGTGACTGAGTTTCCTAGTTCTCACTAGCACGTGACTGAGTTTCCTAGTTCTGACTAGCACGTGACCGAGTTTCCTAGTTCTGTTCTGACTAGCACGTGACCGAGTTTCCTAGTTCTGACTAGCACGTGACTGAGTTTCCTAGTTCTCACTAGCACGTGACTGAGTTTCCTAGTTCTCACTAGCACGTGACTGAGTTTCCTAGTTCTGACTAGCACGTGACTGAGTTTCCTAGTTCTCACTAGCACGTGACTGAGTTTCCTAGTTCTGACTAGCACGTGACTGAGTTTCCTAGTTCTGTTCTAGCACGTGACTGAGTTTCCTAGTTCTCACTAGCACGTGACCGAGTTTCCTAGTTCTGTTCTGACTAGCACGTGACTGAGTTTCCTAGTTCTGTTCTGACTAGCACGTGACCGAGTTTCCTAGTTCTGTTCTGACTAGCACGTGACCGAGTTTCCTAGTTCTGACTAGCACGTGACCGAGTTTCCTAGTTCTGTTCTGACTAGCACGTGACCGAGTTTCCTAGTTCTGACTAGCACGTGACTGAGTTTCCTAGTTCTCACTAGCACGTGACCGAGTTTCCTAGTTCTCACTAGCACGTGACTGAGTTTCCTAGTTCTCACTAGCACGTGACTGAGTTTCTAGTTCTCACTAGCACGTGACTGAGTTTCCTAGTTCTGACTAGCACGTGACTGAGTTTCCTAGTTCTCACTAGCACGTGACTGAGTTTCCTAGTTCTGCACGTGACTGAGTTTCCTGTTCTCACTAGCACGTGACTGAGTTTCCTAGTTCTGACTAGCACGTGACCGAGTTTCCTAGTTCTGTTCTGACTAGCACGTGACCGAGTTTCCTAGTTCTGACTGCACGTGACTGAGTTTCCTAGTTCTCACTAGCACGTGACCGAGTTTCCTAGTTCTGACTAGCACGTGACCGAGTTTCCTAGTTCTCTGACTAGCACGTGACCGAGTTTCCTAGTTCTGTTCTGACTAGCACGTGACTGAGTTTCCTAGTTCTGACTAGCACGTGACTGAGTTTCCTAGTTCTCACTAGCACGTGACTGAGTTTCCTAGTTCTCACTAGCACGTGACTGAGTTTCCTGTTCTGACTAGCACGTGACCGAGTTTCCTAGTTCTGACTAGCACGTGACTGAGTTTCCTAGTTCTGCACGTGACTGAGTTTCCTAGTTCTGACTAGCACGTGACCGAGTTTCCTAGTTCTGTTCTGACTAGCACGTGACCGAGTTTCCTAGTTCTGACTAGCACGTGACTGAGTTTCCTAGTTCTCACTAGCACGTGACTGAGTTTCCTAGTTCTCACTAGCACGTGACCGAGTTTCCTAGTTCTGTTCTGACTAGCACGTGACCGAGTTTCCTAGTTCTGACTAGCACGTGACCGAGTTTCCTAGTTCTGACTAGCACGTGACTGAGTTTCCTAGTTCTGACTAGCACGTGACTGAGTTTCCTAGTTCTCACTAGCACGTGACTGAGTTTCCTAGTTCTCACTAGCACGTGACCGAGTTTCCTAGTTCTGTTCTGACTAGCACGTGACTGAGTTTCCTAGTTCTGTTCTGACTAGCACGTGACCGAGTTTCCTAGTTCTGTTCTGACTAGCACGTGACCGAGTTTCCTAGTTCTGACTAGCACGTGACCGAGTTTCCTAGTTCTGTTCTGACTAGCACGTGACCGAGTTTCCTAGTTCTGACTAGCACGTGACTGAGTTTCCTAGTTCTCACTAGCACGTGACCGAGTTTCCTAGTTCTCACTAGCACGTGACTGAGTTTCCTAGTTCTCACTAGCACGTGACTGAGTTTCCTAGTTCTCACTAGCACGTGACTGAGTTTCCTAGTTCTGACTAGCACGTGACCGAGTTTCCTAGTTCTGTTCTGACTAGCACGTGACCGAGTTTCCTAGTTCTGACTAGCACGTGACTGAGTTTCCTAGTTCTCACTAGCACGTGACTGTTTCCTAGTTCTCACTAGCACGTGACCGAGTTTCCTAGTTCTGTTCTGACTAGCACGTGACCGAGTTTCCTAGTTCTCACTAGCACGTGACTGAGTTTCCTAGTTCTGACTAGCACGTGACCGAGTTTCCTAGTTCTGTTCTGACTAGCACGTGACCGAGTTTCCTAGTTCTGTTCTGACTAGCACGTGACTGAGTTTCCTAGTTCTCACTAGCACGTGACTGAGTTTCCTAGTTCTCACTAGCACGTGACCGAGTTTCCTAGTTCTGTTCTGACTAGCACGTGACTGAGTTTCCTAGTTCTGTTCTGACTAGCACGTGACCGAGTTTCCTAGTTCTGTTCTGACTAGCACGTGACCGAGTTTCCTAGTTCTGACTAGCACGTGACCGAGTTTCCTAGTTCTGTTCTGACTAGCACGTGACCGAGTTTCCTAGTTCTGACTAGCACGTGACTGAGTTTCCTAGTTCTCACTAGCACGTGACCGAGTTTCCTAGTTCTCACTAGCACGTGACTGAGTTTCCTAGTTCTCACTAGCACGTGATTGAGTTTCCTAGTTCTCACTAGCACGTGACTGAGTTTCCTAGTTCTGACTAGCACGTGACCGAGTTTCCTAGTTCTGTTCTGACTAGCACGTGACCGAGTTTCCTAGTTCTGACTAGCACGTGACTGAGTTTCCTAGTTCTGACTAGCACGTGACCGAGTTTCCTAGTTCTCACTAGCACGTGACCGAGTTTCCTAGTTCTGACTAGCACGTGACCGAGTTTCCTAGTTCTGACTAGCACGTGACTGAGTTTCCTAGTTCTGACTAGCACGTGACTGAGTTTCCTAGTTCTCACTAGCACGTGACTGAGTTTCCTAGTTCTCACTAGCACGTGACTGAGTTTCCTAGTTCTGTTCTGACTAGCACGTGACTGAGTTTCCTAGTTCTGTTCTGACTAGCACGTGACCGAGTTTCCTAGTTCTGTTCTGACTAGCACGTGACCGAGTTTCCTAGTTCTGACTAGCACGTGACCGAGTTTCCTAGTTCTGTTCTGACTAGCACGTGACCGAGTTTCCTAGTTCTGACTAGCACGTGACTGAGTTTCCTAGTTCTCACTAGCACGTGACCGAGTTTCCTAGTTCTCACTAGCACGTGACTGAGTTTCCTAGTTCTCACTAGCACGTGACTGAGTTTCCTAGTTCTCACTAGCACGTGACTGAGTTTCCTAGTTCTGACTAGCACGTGACCGAGTTTCCTAGTTCTGTTCTGACTAGCACGTGACCGAGTTTCCTAGTTCTGACTAGCACGTGACTGAGTTTCCTAGTTCTCACTAGCACGTGACTGAGTTTCCTAGTTCTGACTAGCACGTGACCGAGTTTCCTAGTTCTGTTCTGACTAGCACGTGACCGAGTTTCCTAGTTCTGACTAGCACGTGACTGAGTTTCCTAGTTCTCACTAGCACGTGACTGAGTTTCCTAGTTCTGACTAGTACGTGACCGAGTTTCCTAGTTCTGTTCTGACTAGCACGTGACCGAGTTTCCTAGTTCTGACTAGCACGTGACCGAGTTTCCTAGTTCTGACTAGCACGTGACTGAGTTTCCTAGTTCTGACTAGCACGTGACTGAGTTTCCTAGTTCTCACTAGCACGTGACTGAGTTTCCTAGTTCTCACTAGCACGTGACCGAGTTTCCTAGTTCTGTTCTGACTAGCACGTGACTGAGTTTCCTAGTTCTGTTCTGACTAGCACGTGACCGAGTTTCCTAGTTCTGTTCTGACTAGCACGTGACCGAGTTTCCTAGTTCTGACTAGCACGTGACCGAGTTTCCTAGTTCTGTTCTGACTAGCACGTGACCGAGTTTCCTAGTTCTGACTAGCACGTGACTGAGTTTCCTAGTTCTCACTAGCACGTGACCGAGTTTCCTAGTTCTCACTAGCACGTGACTGAGTTTCCTAGTTCTCACTAGCACGTGACTGAGTTTCCTAGTTCTCACTAGCACGTGACTGAGTTTCCTAGTTCTGACTAGCACGTGACCGAGTTTCCTAGTTCTGTTCTGACTAGCACGTGACCGAGTTTCCTAGTTCTGACTAGCACGTGACTGAGTTTCCTAGTTCTCACTAGCACGTGACTGAGTTTCCTAGTTCTCACTAGCACGTGACCGAGTTTCCTAGTTCTGTTCTGACTAGCACGTGACCGAGTTTCCTAGTTCTGACTAGCACGTGACCGAGTTTCCTAGTTCTGTTCTGACTAGCACGTGACTGAGTTTCCTAGTTCTCACTAGCACGTGACTGAGTTTCCTAGTTCTGACTAGTACGTGACCGAGTTTCCTAGTTCTGACTAGCACGTGACTGAGTTTCCTAGTTCTGACTAGCACGTGACTGAGTTTCCTAGTTCTCACTAGCACGTGACTGAGTTTCCTAGTTCTCACTAGCACGTGACCGAGTTTCCTAGTTCTGTTCTGACTAGCACGTGACTGAGTTTCCTAGTTCTGTTCTGACTAGCACGTGACCGAGTTTCCTAGTTCTGTTCTGACTAGCACGTGACCGAGTTTCCTAGTTCTGACTAGCACGTGACCGAGTTTCCTAGTTCTGTTCTGACTAGCACGTGACCGAGTTTCCTAGTTCTGACTAGCACGTGACTGAGTTTCCTAGTTCTCACTAGCACGTGACCGAGTTTCCTAGTTCTCACTAGCACGTGACTGAGTTTCCTAGTTCTCACTAGCACGTGATTGAGTTTCCTAGTTCTCACTAGCACGTGACTGAGTTTCCTAGTTCTGACTAGCACGTGACCGAGTTTCCTAGTTCTGTTCTGACTAGCACGTGACCGAGTTTCCTAGTTCTGACTAGCACGTGACTGAGTTTCCTAGTTCTCACTAGCACGTGACTGAGTTTCCTAGTTCTCACTAGCACGTGACTGAGTTTCCTAGTTCTCACTAGCACGTGACCGAGTTTCCTAGTTCTGTTCTGACTAGCACGTGACCGAGTTTCCTAGTTCTGACTAGCACGTGACTGAGTTTCCTAGTTCTCACTAGCACGTGACCGAGTTTCCTAGTTCTCACTAGCACGTGACCGAGTTTCCTAGTTCTCACTAGCACGTGACCGAGTTTCCTAGTTCTGTTCTGACTAGCACGTGACCGAGTTTCCTAGTTCTGACTAGCACGTGACTGAGTTTCCTAGTTCTCACTAGCACGTGACCGAGTTTCCTAGTTCTCACTAGCACGTGACCGAGTTTCCTAGTTCTGACTAGCACGTGACTGAGTTTCCTAGTTCTAGCACGTGACCGAGTTTCCTAGTTCTCACTAGCACGTGACTGAGTTTCCTAGTTCTCACTAGCACGTGACTGAGTTTCCTAGTTCTCACTAGCACGTGACCGAGTTTCCTAGTTCTGTTCACGTGACTGAGTTTCCTAGTTCTGACTAGCACGTGACCGAGTTTCCTAGTTCTGTTCTGACTAGCACGTGACCGAGTTTCCTAGTTCTGACTAGCACGTGACTGAGTTTCCTAGTTCTCACTAGCACGTGACTGAGTTTCCTAGTTCTCACTAGCACGTGACCGAGTTTCCTAGTTCTGTTCTGACTAGCACGTGACTGAGTTTCCTAGTTCTGTTCTGACTAGCACGTGACCGAGTTTCCTAGTTCTCTTCTGACTAGCACGTGACTGAGTTTCCTAGTTCTGACTAGCACGTGACCGAGTTTCCTAGTTCTGTTCTGACTAGCACGTGACCGAGTTTCCTAGTTCTGACTAGCACGTGACTGAGTTTCCTAGTTCTGACTAGCACGTGACCGAGTTTCCTAGTTCTCACTAGCACGTGACCGAGTTTCCTAGTTCTCACTAGCACGTGACTGAGTTTCCTAGTTCTCACTAGCACGTGACTGAGTTTCCTAGTTCTGACTAGCACGTGACCGAGTTTCCTAGTTCTGTTCTGACTAGCACGTGACCGAGTTTCCTAGTTCTGACTAGCACGTGACTGAGTTTCCTAGTTCTCACTAGCACGTGACTGTTTCCTAGTTCTCACTAGCACGTGACCGAGTTTCCTAGTTCTGTTCTGACTAGCACGTGACCGAGTTTCCTAGTTCTGACTAGCACGTGACCGAGTTTCCTAGTTCTGTTCTGACTAGCACGTGACTGAGTTTCCTAGTTCTCACTAGCACGTGACTGAGTTTCCTAGTTCTGACTAGTACGTGACCGAGTTTCCTAGTTCTGACTAGCACGTGACTGAGTTTCCTAGTTCTGACTAGCACGTGACTGAGTTTCCTAGTTCTCACTAGCACGTGACTGAGTTTCCTAGTTCTCACTAGCACGTGACCGAGTTTCCTAGTTCTGTTCTGACTAGCACGTGACTGAGTTTCCTAGTTCTGTTCTGACTAGCACGTGACCGAGTTTCCTAGTTCTGTTCTGACTAGCACGTGACCGAGTTTCCTAGTTCTGACTTGACCGAGTTTCCTAGTTCTGTTCTGACTAGCACGTGACCGAGTTTCCTAGTTCTGACTAGCACGTGACTGAGTTTCCTAGTTCTCACTAGCACGTGACCGAGTTTCCTAGTTCTCACTAGCACGTGACTGAGTTTCCTAGTTCTCACTAGCACGTGATTGAGTTTCCTAGTTCTCACTAGCACGTGACTGAGTTTCCTAGTTCTGACTAGCACGTGACCGAGTTTCTGTTCTGACTAGCACGTGACCGAGTTTCCTAGTTCTGACTAGCACGTGACTGAGTTTCCTAGTTCTCACTAGCACGTGACTGAGTTTCCTAGTTCTCACTAGCACGTGACTGTTTCCTAGTTCTCACTAGCACGTGACCGAGTTTCCTAGTTCTGTTCTGACTAGCACGTGACCGAGTTTCCTAGTTCTGACTAGCACGTGACTGAGTTTCCTAGTTCTCACTAGCACGTGACCGAGTTTCCTAGTTCTCACTAGCACGTGACCGAGTTTCCTAGTTCTGACTAGCACGTGACCGAGTTTCCTAGTTCTGTTCTGACTAGCACGTGACCGAGTTTCCTAGTTCTGACTAGCACGTGACTGAGTTTCCTAGTTCTCACTAGCACGTGACCGAGTTTCCTAGTTCTCACTAGCACGTGACCGAGTTTCCTAGTTCTGACTAGCACGTGACTGAGTTTCCTAGTTCTCACTAGCACGTGACCGAGTTTCCTAGTTCTGTTGAGTTTCTAGTTCTCACTAGCACGTGACTGAGTTTCCTAGTTCTGACTAGCACGTGACCGAGTTTCCTAGTTCTGTTCTGACTAGCACGTGACCGAGTTTCCTAGTTCTGACTAGCACGTGACCGAGTTTCCTAGTTCTCACTAGCACGTGACCGAGTTTCCTAGTTCTGTTCTGACTAGCACGTGACCGAGTTTCCTAGTTCTGACTAGCACGTGACTGAGTTTCCTAGTTCTCACTAGCACGTGCCCGAGTTTCCTAGTTCTCACTAGCACGTGACTGAGTTTCCTAGTTCTCACTAGCACGTGACCGAGTTTCCTAGTTCTGACTAGCACGTGACTGAGTTTCCTAGTTCTGACTAGCACGTGACCGAGTTTCCTAGTTCTGTTCTGACTAGCACGTGACTGAGTTTCCTAGTTCTCACTAGCACGTGACTGAGTTTCCTAGTTCTCACTAGCACGTGACCGAGTTTCCTAGTTCTGTTCTGACTAGCACGTGACTGAGTTTCCTAGTTCTGTTCTGACTAGCACGTGACCGAGTTTCCTAGTTCTGTTCTGACTAGCACGTGACCGAGTTTCCTAGTTCTGACTAGCACGTGACCGAGTTTCCTAGTTCTGACTAGCACGTGACCGAGTTTCCTAGTTCTGTTCTGACTAGCACGTGACCGAGTTTCCTAGTTCTGACTAGCACGTGACTGAGTTTCCTAGTTCTCACTAGCACGTGACCGAGTTTCCTAGTTCTCACTAGCACGTGACTGAGTTTCCTAGTTCTCACTAGCACGTGACTGAGTTTCCTAGTTCTCACTAGCACGTGACTGAGTTTCCTAGTTCTGACTAGCACGTGACCGAGTTTCCTAGTTCTGTTCTGACTAGCACGTGACCGAGTTTCCTAGTTCTGACTAGCACGTGACTGAGTTTCCTAGTTCTCACTAGCACGTGACTGAGTTTCCTAGTTCTCACTAGCACGTGACCGAGTTTCCTAGTTCTGTTCTGACTAGCACGTGACCGAGTTTCCTAGTTCTGACTAGCACGTGACTGAGTTTCCTAGTTCTCACTAGCACGTGCCCGAGTTTCCTAGTTCTCACTAGCACGTGACTGAGTTTCCTAGTTCTCACTAGCACGTGACCGAGTTTCCTAGTTCTGACTAGCACGTGACTGAGTTTCCTAGTTCTGACTAGCACGTGACCGAGTTTCCTAGTTCTGTTCTGACTAGCACGTGACTGAGTTTCCTAGTTCTCACTAGCACGTGACTGAGTTTCCTAGTTCTCACTAGCACGTGACCGAGTTTCCTAGTTCTGTTCTGACTAGCACGTGACTGAGTTTCCTAGTTCTGTTCTGACTAGCACGTGACTGAGTTTCCTAGTTCTGTTCTGACTAGCACGTGACCGAGTTTCCTAGTTCTGTTCTGACTAGCACGTGACCGAGTTTCCTAGTTCTGACTAGCACGTGACCGAGTTTCCTAGTTCTGTTCTGACTAGCACGTGACCGAGTTTCCTAGTTCTGACTAGCACGTGACTGAGTTTCCTAGTTCTCACTAGCACGTGACCGAGTTTCCTAGTTCTCACTAGCACGTGACTGAGTTTCCTAGTTCTCACTAGCACGTGATTGAGTTTCCTAGTTCTCACTAGCACGTGACTGAGTTTCCTAGTTCTGACTAGCACGTGACCGAGTTTCCTAGTTCTGTTCTGACTAGCACGTGACCGAGTTTCCTAGTTCTGACTAGCACGTGACTGAGTTTCCTAGTTCTCACTAGCACGTGACTGAGTTTCCTAGTTCTGACTAGTACGTGACCGAGTTTCCTAGTTCTGTTCTGACTAGCACGTGACCGAGTTTCCTAGTTCTGACTAGCACGTGACCGAGTTTCCTAGTTCTGACTAGCACGTGACTGAGTTTCCTAGTTCTGACTAGCACGTGACTGAGTTTCCTAGTTCTCACTAGCACGTGACTGAGTTTCCTAGTTCTCACTAGCACGTGACCGAGTTTCCTAGTTCTGTTCTGACTAGCACGTGACTGAGTTTCCTAGTTCTGTTCTGACTAGCACGTGACCGAGTTTCCTAGTTCTGTTCTGACTAGCACGTGACCGAGTTTCCTAGTTCTGACTAGCACGTGACTGAGTTTCCTAGTTCTCACTAGCACGTGACCGAGTTTCCTAGTTCTCACTAGCACGTGACTGAGTTTCCTAGTTCTCACTAGCACGTGACTGAGTTTCCTAGTTCTCACTAGCACGTGACTGAGTTTCCTAGTTCTGACTAGCACGTGACCGAGTTTCCTAGTTCTGTTCTGACTAGCACGTGACCGAGTTTCCTAGTTCTGACTAGCACGTGACTGAGTTTCCTAGTTCTCACTAGCACGTGACTGTTTCCTAGTTCTCACTAGCACGTGACCGAGTTTCCTAGTTCTGTTCTGACTAGCACGTGACCGAGTTTCCTAGTTCTGACTAGCACGTGACCGAGTTTCCTAGTTCTGTTCTGACTAGCACGTGACTGAGTTTCCTAGTTCTCACTAGCACGTGACTGAGTTTCCTAGTTCTGACTAGTACGTGACCGAGTTTCCTAGTTCTGACTAGCACGTGACTGAGTTTCCTAGTTCTCACTAGCACGTGACTGAGTTTCCTAGTTCTGACTAGCACGTGACCGAGTTTCCTAGTTCTGTTCTGACTAGCACGTGACTGAGTTTCCTAGTTCTCACTAGCACGTGACTGAGTTTCCTAGTTCTGACTAGTTTTTCCTAGTTCTGACTAGCACGTGACTGAGTTTCCTAGTTCTGACTAGCACGTGACTGAGTTTCCTAGTTCTCACTAGCACGTGACTGAGTTTCCTAGTTCTGTTCTGACTAGCACGTGACCGAGTTTCCTAGTTCTGTTCTGACTAGCACGTGACCGAGTTTCCTAGTTCTGACTAGCACGTGACCGAGTTTCCTAGTTCTGTTCTGACTAGCACGTGACCGAGTTTCCTAGTTCTGACTAGCACGTGACTGAGTTTCCTAGTTCTCACTAGCACGTGACCGAGTTTCCTAGTTCTCACTAGCACGTGACTGAGTTTCCTAGTTCTCACTAGCACGTGATTGAGTTTCCTAGTTCTCACTAGCACGTGACTGAGTTTCCTAGTTCTGACTAGCACGTGACCGAGTTTCCTAGTTCTGTTCTGACTAGCACGTGACCGAGTTTCCTAGTTCTGACTAGCACGTGACTGAGTTTCCTAGTTCTCACTAGCACGTGACCGAGTTTCCTAGTTCTCACTAGCACGTGACTGAGTTTCCTAGTTCTCACTAGCACGTGATTGAGTTTCCTAGTTCTCACTAGCACGTGACTGAGTTTCCTAGTTCTGACTAGCACGTGACCGAGTTTCCTAGTTCTGTTCTGACTAGCACGTGACCGAGTTTCCTAGTTCTGACTAGCACGTGACTGAGTTTCCTAGTTCTCACTAGCACGTGACTGAGTTTCCTAGTTCTCACTAGCACGTGACTGTTTCCTAGTTCTCACTAGCACGTGACCGAGTTTCCTAGTTCTGTTCTGACTAGCACGTGACCGAGTTTCCTAGTTCTGACTAGCACGTGACTGAGTTTCCTAGTTCTCACTAGCACGTGACCGAGTTTCCTAGTTCTCACTAGCACGTGACCGAGTTTCCTAGTTCTCACTAGCACGTGACCGAGTTTCCTAGTTCTGTTCTGACTAGCACGTGACCGAGTTTCCTAGTTCTGACTAGCACGTGACTGAGTTTCCTAGTTCTCACTAGCACGTGACCGAGTTTCCTAGTTCTCACTAGCACGTGACCGAGTTTCCTAGTTCTGACTAGCACGTGACTGAGTTTCCTAGTTCTCACTAGCACGTGACCGAGTTTCCTAGTTCTCACTAGCACGTGACTGAGTTTCCTAGTTCTCACTAGCACGTGACTGAGTTTCCTAGTTCTGACTAGCACGTGACCGAGTTTCCTAGTTCTGTTCTGACTAGCACGTGACCGAGTTTCCTAGTTCTGACTAGCACGTGACCGAGTTTCCTAGTTCTCACTAGCACGTGACCGAGTTTCCTAGTTCTGTTCTGACTAGCACGTGACCGAGTTTCCTAGTTCTGACTAGCACGTGACTGAGTTTCCTAGTTCTCACTAGCACGTGCCCGAGTTTCCTAGTTCTCACTAGCACGTGACTGAGTTTCCTAGTTCTCACTAGCACGTGACCGAGTTTCCTAGTTCTGACTAGCACGTGACTGAGTTTCCTAGTTCTGACTAGCACGTGACCGAGTTTCCTAGTTCTGTTCTGACTAGCACGTGACTGAGTTTCCTAGTTCTCACTAGCACGTGACTGAGTTTCCTAGTTCTCACTAGCACGTGACCGAGTTTCCTAGTTCTGTTCTGACTAGCACGTGACCGAGTTTCCTAGTTCTGACTAGCACGTGACTGAGTTTCCTAGTTCTCACTAGCACGTGACCGAGTTTCCTAGTTCTCACTAGCACGTGACCGAGTTTCCTAGTTCTCACTAGCACGTGACTGTTTCCTAGTTCTGACTAGCACGTGACTGTTTCCTAGTTCTGACTAGCACGTGACTGTTTCCTAGTTCTCACTAGCACGTGACTGAGTTTCCTAGTTCTGACTAGCACGTGACTGTGAACAGTAAACACAGAGACCGGAAGTAGGTCGACATCTGAGATGAAGATTAAGAAAAAAGAGATTGAGATATAGACAGAGAGAGAGAGAACGAGGGAGAGAGAGGGACAAAGACAGATGTTTTTTTTATTATTTATTTTTAAAGTGAGTTCTGTACATTGCATTGCTATACCTGAGAAGACACTCTCTCCATGAGGTGTGTTGTATGTTTTGGAATAGGTCATATTCTAGAATTTTCCTGAATTTAAAATAGTAATAGTCCCCCAAGCCAGTTCAAAGTGTAATGTTTTCCGGAATCCTTTCAGAGTTCTAGAACACACGGTCCAGAGGTCACCACAGCCGCCTCCTGAGATAGATATAGACGATCAATGAACACAGGTTCACCACAGCTGTCCTTAACTTAACCCTTAAGTTGACTAAAGGTTACCTTGGCTTTGTGTGCTATTGAACATGTTCAGAGGAAAGTCCAGAAAGTTCTTTGAAAAACATGGCATATCATTTTAACTTAACTTCTTAATTAACAAAGGAATGCTCGTTATAACAAAATAAGGCACAAGTAACAAAACACTAAAATTAGCGGTTAGAGGTGTAAAGCTGTCAAAGAAGACACAGAGAAATATAACTTTAGTAGTAATTACATTCTTCATGTTCAACGAATATTCATATTCATTAAGTTGCATAGGTTGTTGTGGTTGGATTGTAATATGGTATTATTTCACACAGGTTACGTCCCAACTTTTCCAACTCCTTTCTCCCAAAAGTGTGCACTTGTTCACTTCCCTTCATGGATTTGAAAGGAAAAGACTGGTGTCATGAATCGATAGAATTGGTCGCCTCGATAATCTAGTTGACGTCACTAAAGTTCTGCTTCTAATTTCCAACACGTCTATGATATAAACATCAGACTAAATATAGTGCTTCTCATGTGTATATACAGTACCAGTCAAAAGTTTGGACACACCTCCTCATTCAAGGGTTTTTCTGTATTTTTACTATTTTCTACATTGTAGAATAATAGTGGAGACATCAACACTATGAAATAACACATATGGAATCATGTAGCAACCAAATCAAAATATATTTTAGATTTTGGATTCTTCAAAGTAGCCACCCTTTGCCTTGATGACAGCTTTGAACACTCTTGGTATTCTCTCAACCAGTTTTGAGGTAGTCACCTGGAATGCATTTAAATGATCAGGTGTGCCTTGGTAAAAGTTAGTTTGTGGAATTTCTTAATGTGTTGTGACAAGGTAGGGATGGTAAACAGAAGATAGCTATATTTGTTAAAAAATCAAGTCCATATTATGGCAAGAGCAGCTCAAAACTGGTACTGTATACATGCACACACACACACGCACACACACACACACACACACACACACACACACACACACACACACACACAGTTTATCTCTGGTGGTAGATTTCAGTTCATCTTGCATGCATATTTTCATGTGGTTGAAATACTGTCAGCTTGTATGTAACCGTGTCAACCGCGGGAAAATACTCTCCTGTTTCATTCATCCCTGCTCAGTGCCTACACCAATCTGATGCTTTAGTGAGTAACCGAGCACCCCCTCTGAGGAAGGAGAGATTATTGGAACACAACCCACAGTGTCTTTGCCTGTAGAAGAAAGTCTATGAAATGGTGATGATGACGATGATGAAGGTGTCCAGACTCACACTCATCCGTGGGCAGGGCATCCAAGTCAACTGATCACACAGCTGTATATACCTGAGGGTTTGTTCAATCACCTGAGAGCTCCTCCCCTGTGGGTGTGTCCCTGGAGCAGCTGGCCGAGGGTTCCGAAGGTTCCAAAGGTTCCTGAAGGGTTCTGACAGGTATCTGAGGCTAGGCCTGAGGAGGAGCAGGCCTAGGGAGAGGCTTGGGATTGTAGTAGTCCTCCTAGCCCAGGGGAGGTTGGGTCTGTAGGGGAGATGAGAGCAGAGAGCGGGCAGTCTGGGGAGGAGTACTTGGCTAGGACCTGGAGTTGTTCTGGTCTCAGGGCGGCCTCGCTGCAGACTCTCTGACAAAGAGCGGACACACTGTGCCAAGTATTCAGCTTCATCTGGTTCAGATGGCTCTTCTCTGATATCAGCTGGTTCTTCTCGGTCCTCTGGGAGACACACACACAGAGACACACATGGAGACACAGAGACACCATGCAGAAATCACAAACACACACATGAAGACATTACACAAACAGAGAGACAGAGAGACAGACAGACAGAGAGACAGACAGACCAGACAGACAGACATACAGACAGACAGGACAGTAATAAGTCTCATTCTATTCATAACACTCTCTGCTGAATGTTCCAAATCAATAGCACAATAGATATAATACTATAATATATATTATATAATAACTATAGATGTTTTTATAGGAGGGTTTCTGCACTACAGACCTGATTCCACTAATCAGTAATTTGACGATGGTTATTGGAGGCAGCTGGAGCAGAAACATATTTTAAAATGTGACAAGAATTAAACTACTCCTAGGAAGTCATTTTAAGAAGTCATTTCCACCTCACCAGTTTGTCTATCTCACACTCCAGATTGTGTATACAGTCCAGCTTCCTCTTGCGACAGCGCTGCGCCGCGATACGGTTCTTACTCCTGCGTCTGACGTCGTGGATGAAGTCCAGCTGTTCTCTGGTCAGAGTCTGGTGCCTCAGCATTAGCTGGAAGTCATTCCTGCTCAACCCTACGATGCGACCCACAGAGAACGGCAGCTGCACCTTGAAAATATGGGATCAGACATTTTACATTTGAGTCATTTATCAGATGCTCTTATCTAGGATGACTTACAGTCAGTACATTCATCTCCATGTAGCTAGGTGGACCAGTCATAGCTAGGTGGACCAGTCATAGCTAGGTGGACCAGGCATAGCTAGGTGGACCAGTCATAGCTAGGTGGACCAGTCATAGCTAGGTGGACCAGTCATAGCTAGGTGGACCAGTCATAGCTAGGTGAACCAGTCATAGCTAGGTGAACCAGTCATAGTCAGTACATTCATCTTCAGATAGCTACGTGGACCAGTCATAGTCAGTACATTCATCTTCAGATAGCTAGGTGGACCAGTCATAGTCAGTACATTCATCTTCAGATAGCTAGGTGGACCAGTCATAGTCAGTACATTCATCTGCAGATAGCTAGGTGGACCATTCATAGTCAGGACATTCATCTCCAGATAGCTAGGTGGACCAGTCATAGTCAGTACATTCATCTTCAGATAGCTAGGTGGACCAGTCATAGTCAGTACATTCATCTGCAGATAGCTAGGTGGACCAGTCATAGTCAGTACATTCATCTCCAGATAGCTAGGTGGACCAGTCATAGTCAGTACATTCATCTCCAGATAGCTAGGTGGACCAGTCATAGTCAGTACATTCATCTCCAGATAGCTAGGTGGACCAGTCATAGTCAGTACATTCATCTCCAGATAGCTAGGTGGACCAGTCATAGTCAGTACATTCATCTTCAGATAGCTAGGTGGACCAGTCATAGTCAGTACATTCATCTTCAGATAGCTAGGTGGACCAGTCATAGTCAGTACACTCATCTTCAGATAGCTAGGTGGACCAGTCATAGCTAGGTGGACCAGTCATAGTCAGTACATTCATCTTCAGATAGCTAGGTGGACCAGTCATAGTCAGTACATTCATCTCCAGATAGCTAGGTGGACCAGTCATAGTCAGTACATTCATCTTCAGATAGCTAGGTGGACCAGTCATAGTCAGTACATTCATCTTCAGATAGCTAGGTGGACCAGTCATAGTCAGTACATTCATCTACAGATAGCTAGGTGGACCAGTCATAGTCAGTACATTCATGTTCAGATAGCTAGGTGGACCAGTCATAGTCAGGACATTCATCTTCAGATAGCTAGGTGGACCAGTCATAGTCAGTACATTCATCTACAGATAGCTAGGTGGACCAGTCATAGTCAGGACATTCATCTTCAGATAGCTAGGTGGACCAGTCATAGTCAGTACATTCATCTTCAGATAGCTAGGTGGACCAGTCATAGTCAGTACATTCATGTTCAGATAGCTAGGTGGACCAGTCATAGTCAGTACATTCATCTACAGGTAGCTAGGTGGACCAGTCATAGTCAGGACATTCATCTCCAGATAGCTAGGTGGACCAGTCATAGTCAGTACATTAATCTCCAGATAGCTAGGTGGACCAGTCATAGTCAGGACATTCATCTCCCGATAGCTAGGTGGACCAGTCATAGTCAGTACATTCATCTCCAGATAGCTAGGTGGACCAGTCATAGTCAGGACATTCATCTCCAGATAGCTAGGTGGACCAGTCATAGTCAGGACATTCATCTACAGATAGCTAGGTGGACCAGTCATAGCTAGGTGGACCAGTCATAGCTAGGTGGACCAGTCATAGTCAGTACATTCATCTTCAGATAGCTAGGTGGACCAGTCATAGTCAGGACATTCATCTTCAGATAGCTAGGTGGACCAGTCATAGTCAGGACATTCATCTTCAGATAGCTAGGTGGACCTAACACACCTGGTCCAGATGATAAGTAGAATCAGTTCTGTTAGACCTGGGCTGGAACAAAAGCATGCACTATGCACACTCAGAAGCTCTTGCCCCATTCAGCCGAGTCCTAAGCATCTCTCTGTCTCCCTCTAGTTTAACTCACCTCCCTGACTCTCTGGCTGTAGGAACAGGACTCCCTGTCTCCCTCTAGTTTAACTCACCTCCCCGACTCTCTGGCTGTAGGAACAGGACTCGCTGTCTCCCTCTAGTTTAACTCACCTCCCTGACTCTCTGGCTGTAGGAACAGGACTCCCTGTCTCCCTCTAGTTTAACTCACCTCCCTGACTCCCTGTCTCCCTCTAGTTTAACTCACCTCCCTGACTCCCTGGCTGTAGGAACAGGACTCCCTGTCTCCCTCTAGTTTAACTCACCTCCCTGACTCCCTGTCTCCCTCTAGTTTAACTCACCTCCCTGACTCCCTGTCTCCCTCTAGTTTAACTCACCTCCCTGACTCTCTGGCTGTAGGAACAGGACTCCCTGTCTCCCTCTAGTTTAACTCACCTCCCTGACTCTCTGGCTGTAGGAACAGGACTCCCTGTCTCCCTCTAGTTTAACTCACCTCCCTGACTCTCTGGCTGTAGGAACAGGACTGTCTGTCTCCCTCTAGTTTAACTCACCTCTGACTCTCTGGCTGTAGGAACAGGACTCGCTGTCTCCCTCTAGTTTAACTCACCCCTGACTCCCTGTCTCCCTCTAGCTTAACTCACCTCTGACTCCCTGTCTCCCTCTAGTTTAACTCACCTCCCTGACTCTCTGGCTGTAGGAACAGGACTCCCTGTCTCCCTCTAGTTTAACTCACCTCCCTGACTCCCTCTAGTTTAACTCACCTCCCTGAGTCTCTGGCTGTAGGAACAGGACTCCCTGTCTCCCTCTAGTTTAACTCTCCTCCCTGACTCTCTGGCTGTAGGAACAGGACTCCCTGTCTCCCTCTAGTTTAACTCACCTCCCTGACTCCCTGTCTCCCTCTAGTTTAACTCACCTCCCTGACTCCCTGTCTCCCTCTAGTTTAACTCACCTCCCTGACTCTCTGGCTGTAGGAACAGGACTCGCTGTCTCCCTCTAGTTTAACTCACCTCTGACTCCTGTCTGTAGGAACAGGACTCGCTGTCTCCCTCTAGTTTAACTCACCTCTGACTCTCTGTCTCCCTCTAGTTTAACTCACCTCTCTGACTCTCTGTCTCCCTCTAGTTTAACTCACCTCCCTGACTCTCTGTCTGTAGGAACAGGACTCACTGTCTCCCTCTAGTTTAACTCACCTCCCTGACTCTCTGGCTGTAGGAACAGGACTCCCTGTCTCCCTCTAGTTTAACTCACCTCCCTGACTCTCTGGCTGTAGGAACAGGACTCCCTGTCTCCCTCTAGTTTAACTCACCTCCCTGACTCTCTGGCTGTAGGAACAGGACTCACTGTCTCCCTCTAGTTTAACTCACCTCTGACTCTCTGTCTGTAGGAACAGGACTCGCTGTCTCCCTCTAGTTTAACTCACCTCTGACTCTCTGTCTCCCTCTAGTTTAACTCACCTCCCTGACTCTCTGTCTGTAGGAACAGGACTCACTGTCTCCCTCTAGTTTAACTCACCTCCCTGACTCTCTGGCTGTAGGAACAGGACTCCCTGTCTCCCTCTAGTGTAACTCACCTCTGACTCTCTGGCTGTAGGAACAGGACTCCCTGTCTCCCTCTAGTTTAACTCACCTCCTTGACTCTCTGGCTGTAGGAACAGGACTCGCTGTCTCCCTCTAGTTTAACTCACCTCCCTGACTCTCTGGCTGTAGGAACAGGACTCCCTGTCTCCCTCTAGTTTAACTCACCTCCCTGACTCCCTGTCTCCCTCTAGTTTAACTCACCTCCCTGACTCCCTGTCTCCCTCTAGTTTAACTCACCTCCCTGACTCCCTGGCTGTAGGAACAGGACTCCCTGTCTCCCTCTAGTTTAACTCACCTCCCTGACTCTTTGTCTCCCTCAAGTTTAACTCACCTCTTTGACTCTCTGGCTGTAGGAACAGGACTCCCTGTCTCCCTCTAGTTTAACTCACCTCTGACTCCCTGTCTCCCTCTAGTTTAACTCACCTCCCTGACTCTCTGGCTGTAGGAACAGGACTCTCTATCTCCCTCTAGTTTAACTCACCTCCCTGACTCTCTGGCTGTAGGAACAGGACTCCCTGTCTCCCTCTAGTTTAACTCACCTCCCTGACTCTCTGGCTGTAGGAACAGGACTCGCTGTCTCCCTCTAGTTTAACTCACCTCTGACTCTCTGGCTGTAGGAACAGGACTCGCTGTCTCCCTCTAGTTTAACTCACCCCTGACTCCCTGTCTCCCTCTAGCTTAACTCACCTCTGACTCCCTGTCTCCCTCTAGTTTAACTCACCTCCCTGACTCTCTGGCTGTAGGAACAGGACTCCCTGTCTCCCTCTAGTTTAACTCACCTCCCTGACTCCCTCTAGTTTAACTCACCTCCCTGAGTCTCTGGCTGTAGGAACAGGACTCCCTGTCTCCCTCTAGTTTAACTCTCCTCCCTGACTCTCTGGCTGTAGGAACAGGACTCCCTGTCTCCCTCTAGTTTAACTCACCTCCCTGACTCCCTGTCTCCCTCTAGTTTAACTCACCTCCCTGACTCCCTGTCTCCCTCTAGTTTAACTCACCTCCCTGACTCTCTGGCTGTAGGAACAGGACTCGCTGTCTCCCTCTAGTTTAACTCACCTCTGACTCCCTGTCTGTAGGAACAGGACTCGCTGTCTCCCTCTAGTTTAACTCACCTCTGACTCTCTGTCTCCCTCTAGTTTAACTCACCTCTCTGACTCTCTGTCTCCCTCTAGTTTAACTCACCTCCCTGACTCTCTGTCTGTAGGAACAGGACTCACTGTCTCCCTCTAGTTTAACTCACCTCCCTGACTCTCTGGCTGTAGGAACAGGACTCCCTGTCTCCCTCTAGTTTAACTCACCTCCCTGACTCTCTGGCTGTAGGAACAGGACTCCCTGTCTCCCTCTAGTTTAACTCACCTCCCTGACTCTCTGGCTGTAGGAACAGGACTCACTGTCTCCCTCTAGTTTAACTCACCTCTGACTCTCTGTCTGTAGGAACAGGACTCGCTGTCTCCCTCTAGTTTAACTCACCTCTGACTCTCTGTCTCCCTCTAGTTTAACTCACCTCCCTGACTCTCTGTCTGTAGGAACAGGACTCACTGTCTCCCTCTAGTTTAACTCACCTCCCTGACTCTCTGGCTGTAGGAACAGGACTCCCTGTCTCCCTCTAGTGTAACTCACCTCTGACTCTCTGGCTGTAGGAACAGGACTCCCTGTCTCCCTCTAGTTTATCTCACCTCCCCGACTCTCTGGCTGTAGGAACAGGACTCGCTGTCTCCCTCTAGTTTAACTCACCTCCCTGACTCTCTGGCTGTAGGAACAGGACTCCCTGTCTCCCTCTAGTTTAACTCACCTCCCTGACTCTCTGGCTGTAGGAACAGGACTCCCTGTCTCCCTCTAGTTTAACTCACCTCTGACTCTCTGTCTCCCTCTAGTTTAACTCACCTCTCTGACTCTCTGTCTCCCTCTAGTTTAACTCACCTCCCCGACTCTCTGGCTGTAGGAACAGGACTCGCTGTCTCCCTCTAGTTTAACTCACCTCCCTGACTCTCTGGCTGTAGGAACAGGACTCCCTGTCTCCCTCTAGTTTAACTCACCTCCCTGACTCCCTGTCTCCCTCTAGTTTAACTCACCTCCCTGACTCCCTGTCTCCCTCTAGTTTAACTCACCTCCCTGACTCTCTGTCTGTAGGAACAGGACTCACTGTCTCCCTCTAGTTTAACTCACCTCCCTGACTCTCTGGCTGTAGGAACAGGACTCCCTGTCTCCCTCTAGTGTAACTCACCTCTGACTCTCTGGCTGTAGGAACAGGACTCCCTGTCTCCCTCTAGTTTAACTCACCTCCTTGACTCTCTGGCTGTAGGAACAGGACTCGCTGTCTCCCTCTAGTTTAACTCACCTCCCTGACTCTCTGGCTGTAGGAACAGGACTCCCTGTCTCCCTCTAGTTTAACTCACCTCCCTGACTCCCTGTCTCCCTCTAGTTTA
This sequence comes from Oncorhynchus nerka, assembly GCF_034236695.1. Classification (NCBI taxonomy): domain Eukaryota; kingdom Metazoa; phylum Chordata; class Actinopteri; order Salmoniformes; family Salmonidae; genus Oncorhynchus; species Oncorhynchus nerka. Next base: position 45,491,954 of record NC_088414.1, read on the forward strand.
ACTCACCTCCCTGACTCCCTGTCTCCCTCTAGTTTAACTCACCTCCCTGACTCCCTGGCTGTAGGAACAGGACTCCCTGTCTCCCTCTAGTTTAACTCACCTCCCTGACTCTTTGTCTCCCTCAAGTTTAACTCACCTCTTTGACTCTCTGGCTGTAGGAACAGGACTCCCTGTCTCCCTCTAGTTTAACTCACCTCTGACTCCCTGTCTCCCTCTAGTTTAACTCACCTCCCTGACTCTCTGGCTGTAGGAACAGGACTCTCTGTCTCCCTCTAGTTTAACTCACCTCCCTGACTCTCTGGCTGTAGGAACAGGACTCCCTGTCTCCCTCTAGTTTAACTCACCTCCCTGACTCCTGTCTGGCTGTAGGAACAGGACTCGCTGTCTCCCAGTTTAACTCACCTCTGACTCCCTGTCTCCCTGGCTGCTTAACTCACCTCCTCTGTCTCCCTCTAGTTTAACTCACCTCCCTGACTCTCTGTCTCCCTCTAGTTTAACTCACCTCCCTGACTCTCTGTTTAACTCACACCTCCCTGCTGTAGGAACAGGACTCCCTGTCTCCCTCTAGTTTAACTCACCTCCCTGACTCCAGGACTCTGTCTCCCTCTAGTTTAACTCACACTCTCCTGACTCTCTGGCTGTAGGAACAGGACTCTGTCTCCCTCTAGTTTAACTCACCTCTGACTCCCTGTCTCCCTCTAGTTTAACTCACCTCCCTGACTCTCTGGCTGTAGGAACAGGACTCCCTGTCTCCCTCTAGTTTAACTCACTCCCTGACTCCCTGAGGAACAGGACTCTGTCTCCCTCTAGTTTAACTCACCTCCCTGACTCTCTGGCTGTAGGAACAGGACTCCTGTCTCCCTCTAGTTTAACTCACCTCTGACTCTGTCTCCCTCTAACTTAACTCACCTCTGACTCCCTGTCTCCCTCTAGTTTAACTCACCTCCCTGACTCCCTGTCTCCCTCTAGTTTAACTCACCTCCCTGACTCTCTGGCTGTAGGAACAGGACTCCCTGTCTCCCTCTAGTTTAACTCACCTCCCTGACTCCTGACTCCCTGTCTCCCTCTAGTTTAACTCACCTCCCTGACTCTCTGGCTGTAGGAACAGGACTCCTGTCTCCCTCTCTAGTCTCACCTCTAGTCCCTTAAACTCACCTCCCTGACTCTCTGGCTGTAGGAACAGGACTCCCTGTCTCCCTCTAGTTTAACTCACCTCCCTGACTCTCTGGCTGTAGGAACAGGACTCCCTGTCTCCCTCTAGTTTAACTCACCTCCTGACTCCCTGTCTCCCTCTAGTTTAACTCACCTCCCTGACTCCCTGTCTCCCTCTAGTTTAACTCACCTCCCTGACTCTCTGGCTGTAGGAACAGGACTCCTGTCTCCCTCTAGTTTAACTCACCTCCCTGACTCCCTGTCTCCCTCTCCCTAGTTTAACTCACCTCCCTGACTCTCCTGACAGGACTCCCTGTCTCCCCCTCTAGTTTAACTCACCTCCCTGACTCTCTGGCTGTAGGAACAGGACTCCTGTCTCCCTCTAGTTTAACTCACCTCCCTGACTCTCTGGCTGTAGGAACAGGACTCCCTGTCTCCTCTAGTTTAACTCACCTCTGACTCTCTGGCTGTAGGAACAGGACTCCCTGTCTCCCTCTAGTTTAACTCACCTCCTGACTCTCTGGCTGTAGGAACAGGACTCGCTGTCTCCCTCTAGTTTAACTCACCTCCCTGACTCTCTGGCTGTAGGAACAGGACTCCCTGTCTCCCTCTAGTTTAACTCACCTCCCTGACTCCCTGTCTCCCTCTAGTTTAACTCACCTCCCTGACTCCCTCTGTCTCCCTCTAGTTTAACTCACCTCCATGACTCCCTGGCTGTAGGAACAGGACTCCCTGTCTCCCTCTAGTTTAACTCACCTCCTGACTCTCTGTCTCCCTCTAGTTTAACTCACCTCTTTGACTCTCTGGCTGTAGGAACAGGACTCCCTGTCTCCCTAGTTTAACTCACCTCCCTGACTCCCTGTCTCCCTCTAGTTTAACTCACCTCCAGGACTCCCTGACTCTCTGGCTGTAGGAACAGGACTCCTGTCTCCCTCTAGTTTAACTCACCTCCCTGACTCTCTGGCTGTAGGAACAGGACTCCCTGTCTCCCTCTAGTTTAACTCACCTCACCTCCCTGACTCTCTGGCTGTAGGAACAGGACTCCTGTCTCCCTCTAGTTTAACTCACCTCTGACTCTCTGGCTGTAGGAACAGGACTCCTGTCTCCCTCTAGTTTAACTCACCTCCCTGTAGGAGACTCCCTGTCTCCCTCTAGTTTAACTACCTCTGACTCCAGGTCTCCCTCTAGTTTAACTCCTCTGACCTCCCTGACTCCCTGTCTCCCTCTAGTTTAACTCACCTCCCTGACTCTCTGGCTGTAGGAACAGGACTCCCTGTCTCCCTCTAGTTTAACTCACCTCCCTGACTCCCTGTCTCCCTCTAGTTTAACTCACCTCCCTGACTCCCTGTCTCCCTCTAGTTTAACTCACCTCCCTGACTCTCTGGCTGTAGGAACAGGACTCCTGTCTCCCTCTAGTTTAACTCACCTCCCTGACTCCTGTCTCCCTCTGGCTGTAGGAACAGGACCTGTCTCCCTCTAGTTTAACTCACCTCCCTGACTCTCTGGCTGTAGGAACAGGACTCCCTGTCTCCCTCTAGTTTAACTCACCTCCCTGACTCTCTGGCTGTAGGAACAGGACTCTGTCTCCCTCTAGTTTAACTCACCTCCTGACTCTCTGGCTGTAGGAACAGGACTCCTGTCTCCCTCTAGTTTAACTCACCTCCCTGACTCTCTGGCTGTAGGAACAGGACTCCTGTCTCCCTCTAGTTTAACTCACCTCCCTGACTTTAACTCACCTCTCACTCCCTGACTCCCTGGCTAGTTTAACTCACCTCCCTGACTCCCTGTCTCCCTCTAGTTTAACTCACCTCCCTGACTCCCTGGCTGTAGGAACAGGACTCCCTGTCTCCCTCTAGTTTAACTCACCTCCCTGACTCTTTGTCTCCCTCAAGTTTAACTCACCTCTTTGACTCTCTGGCTGTAGGAACAGGACTCCCTGTCTCCCTCTAGTTTAACTCACCTCTGACTCCCTGTCTCCCTCTAGTTTAACTCACCTCCCTGACTCTCTGGCTGTAGGAACAGGACTCCCTGTCTCCCTCTAGTTTAACTCACCTCCCTGACTCTCTGGCTGTAGGAACAGGACTCCCTGACTCTGTCTCCCTCTAGTTTAACTCACCTCCCTGACTCTCTGGCTGTAGGAACAGGACTCCCTGTCTCCCTCTAGTTTAACTCACCTCTGACTCCCTGTCTCCTCTAGCTTAACTCACCTCTGACTCCTGTCTCCCTCTAGTTTAACTCACCTCCCTGACTCCCTGTCTCCCTCTAGTTTAACTCACCTCCCTGACTCTCTGGCTGTAGGAACAGGACTCCCTGTCTCCCTCTAGTTTAACTCACCTCCTCCCTGTCTCCCTCTAGTTTAACTCACCTCCCTGACTCACTGTCTCCCTCTAGTTTAACTCACCTCCCTGACTCTCTGGCTGTAGGAACAGGACTCCCTGTCTCCCTCTAGTTTAACTCACCTCCCTGACTCCCTGTCTCCCTCTAGTTTAACTCACCTCCCTGACTCCCTGTCTCCCTCTAGTTTAACTCACCTCCCTGACTCTCTGTCTGTAGGAACAGGACTCACTGTCTCCCTCTAGTTTAACTCACCTCCCTGACTCTCTGGCTGTAGGAACAGGACTCCCTGTCTCCCTCTAGTGTAACTCACCTCTGACTCTCTGGCTGTAGGAACAGGACTCCCTGTCTCCCTCTAGTTTAACTCACCTCCTTGACTCTCTGGCTGTAGGAACAGGACTCGCTGTCTCCCTCTAGTTTAACTCACCTCCCTGACTCTCTGGCTGTAGGAACAGGACTCCCTGTCTCCCTCTAGTTTAACTCACCTCCTGACTCCCTGTCTCCCTCTAGTTTAACTCACCTCCCTGACTCCCTGTCTCCCTCTAGTTTAACTCACCTCCCTGACTCCTGGCTGTAGGAACAGGACTCCCTGTCTCCCTCTAGTTTAACTCACCTCCCTGACTCTTTGTCTCCCTCAAGTTTAACTCACCTCTTTGACTCTCTGGCTGTAGGAACAGGACTCCTGTCTCCCTCTAGTTTAACTCACCTCTGACTCCCTGTCTCCCTCTAGTTTAACTCACCTCCCTGACTCTCTGGCTGTAGGAACAGGACTCGCTGTCTCCCTCTAGTTTAACTCACCTCCCTGACTCTCTGGCTGTAGGAACAGGACTCCCTGTCTCCCTCTAGTTTAACTCACCTCCCTGACTCTCTGGCTGTAGGAACAGGACTCGCTGTCTCCCTCTAGTTTAACTCACCTCTGACTCCCTGTCTCCCTCTAGTTTAACTCACCTCCCTGACTCACCTCCCTGTACTCCCTGTCTCCCTCTAGTTTAACTCACCTCCCTGACTCTCTGGCTGTAGGAACAGGACTCCCTGTCTCCCTCTAGTTTAACTCACCTCCCTGACTCTCCCTGACAGGACTCTGTCTCCCTCTAGTTTAACTCACCTCCCTGACTCACTGTCTCCCTCTAGGAACAGGACTCCCTGTCTCCCTCTAGTTTAACTCACCTCCCTGACTCCCTGTCTCCCTCTAGTTTAACTCACCTCCTGACTCCCTGTCTCCCTCTAGTTTAACTCACCTCCCTGACTCTCTGTCTCCCTAGGAACAGGACTCACTGTCTCCCTCTAGTTTAACTCACCTCCCTGACTCTCTGGCTGTAGGAACAGGACTCCCTGTCTCCCTCTAGTTTAACTCACCTCCTGACTCTCTGGCTGTAGGAACAGGACTCCTGTCTCCCTCTAGTTTAACTCACCTCCTGACTCTCTGGCTGTAGGAACAGGACTCCCTGTCTCCCCTCTAGTTTAACTCACCTCCCTGACTCTCTGGCTGTAGGAACTCACCTCCCTGACTCCCTGTCTCCCTCTAGTTTAACTCACCTCCCTGACTCCCTGGCTGTAGTTTAACAGGACTCCTGTCTCCATCTAGTTTAACTCACCTCCCTGACTCCCTGGCTGTAGGAACAGGACTCCTGTCTCCCTCTAGTTTAACTCACCTCCCTGACTCTTTGTCTCCCTCAAGTTTAACTCACCTCTTTGACTCTCTGGCTGTAGGAACAGGACTCCCTGTCTCCCTCTAGTTTAACTCACCTCTGACTCCCTGTCTCCCTCTAGTTTAACTCACCTCCATGACTCCCTGGCTGTAGGAACAGGACTCCCTGTCTCCCTCTAGTTTAACTCACCTCCCTGACTCTTTGTCTCCCTCAAGTTTAACTCACCTCCCTGACTCTCTGGCTGTAGGAACAGGACTCCCTGTCTCCCTCTAGTTTAACTCACCTCCCTGACTCTCTGGCTGTAGGAACAGGACTCCCTGTCTCCCTCTAGTTTAACTCACCTCCCTGACTCTCTGGCTGTAGGAACAGGACTCCCTGTCTCCCTCTAGTTTAACTCACCTCCCTGACTCTCTGGCTGTAGGAACAGGACTCTCGGTCTCCCTCTAGTTTAACTCACCTCTGACTCTCTGGCTGTAGGAACAGGACTCCCTGTCTCCCTCTAGTTTAACTCACCTCCCTGACTCCCTGTCTCCCTCTAGTTTAACTCACCTCTGACTCCCTGTCTCCCTCTAGTTTAACTCACCTCCCTGACTCCCTGTCTCCCTCTAGTTTAACTCACCTCCCTGACTCTCTGGCTGTAGGAACAGGACTCCCTGTCTCCCTCTAGTTTAACTCACCTCTGACTCCCTGTCTCCCTCTAGTTTAACTCACCTCCCTGACTCACTGTCTCCCTCTAGTTTAACTCACCTCCCTGACTCTCTGGCTGTAGGAACAGGACTCCCTGTCTCCCTCTAGTTTAACTCACCTCTGACTCTCTGTCTCCCTCTAGTTTAACTCACCTCTGACTCCCTGTCTCCCTCTAGTTTAACTCACCTCCCTGACTCACTGTCTCCCTCTAGTTTAACTCACCTCCCTGACTCTCTGGCTGTAGGAACAGGACTCCCTGTCTCCCTCTAGTTTAACTCACCTCCCTGACTCCCTGTCTCCCTCTAGTTTAACTCACCTCCCTGACTCCCTGTCTCCCTCTAGTTTAACTCACCTCCCTGACTCTCTGTCTGTAGGAACAGGACTCACTGTCTCCCTCTAGTTTAACTCACCTCCCTGACTCTCTGGCTGTAGGAACAGGACTCCCTGTCTCCCTCTAGTGTAACTCACCTCTGACTCTCTGGCTGTAGGAACAGGACTCCCTGTCTCCCTCTAGTTTAACTCACCTCCTTGACTCTCTGGCTGTAGGAACAGGACTCGCTGTCTCCCTCTAGTTTAACTCACCTCCCTGACTCTCTGGCTGTAGGAACAGGACTCCCTGTCTCCCTCTAGTTTAACTCACCTCCCTGACTCCCTGTCTCCCTCTAGTTTAACTCACCTCCCTGACTCCCTGTCTCCCTCTAGTTTAACTCACCTCCCTGACTCCCTGGCTGTAGGAACAGGACTCCCTGTCTCCCTCTAGTTTAACTCACCTCCCTGACTCTTTGTCTCCCTCAAGTTTAACTCACCTCTTTGACTCTCTGGCTGTAGGAACAGGACTCCCTGTCTCCCTCTAGTTTAACTCACCTCTGACTCCCTGTCTCCCTCTAGTTTAACTCACCTCCCTGACTCTCTGGCTGTAGGAACAGGACTCTCTGTCTCCCTCTAGTTTAACTCACCTCCCTGACTCTCTGGCTGTAGGAACAGGACTCCCTGTCTCCCTCTAGTTTAACTCACCTCCCTGACTCTCTGGCTGTAGGAACAGGACTCGCTGTCTCCCTCTAGTTTAACTCACCTCTGACTCCCTGTCTCCCTCTAGCTTAACTCACCTCTGACTCCCTGTCTCCCTCTAGTTTAACTCACCTCCCTGACTCCCTGTCTCCCTCTAGTTTAACTCACCTCCCTGACTCTCTGGCTGTAGGAACAGGACTCCCTGTCTCCCTCTAGTTTAACTCACCTCCCTGACTCCCTGTCTCCCTCTAGTTTAACTCACCTCCCTGACTCACTGTCTCCCTCTAGTTTAACTCACCTCCCTGACTCTCTGGCTGTAGGAACAGGACTCCCTGTCTCCCTCTAGTTTAACTCACCTCCCTGACTCCCTGTCTCCCTCTAGTTTAACTCACCTCCCTGACTCCCTGTCTCCCTCTAGTTTAACTCACCTCCCTGACTCTCTGTCTGTAGGAACAGGACTCACTGTCTCCCTCTAGTTTAACTCACCTCCCTGACTCTCTGGCTGTAGGAACAGGACTCCCTGTCTCCCTCTAGTGTAACTCACCTCTGACTCTCTGGCTGTAGGAACAGGACTCCCTGTCTCCCTCTAGTTTAACTCACCTCCTTGACTCTCTGGCTGTAGGAACAGGACTCGCTGTCTCCCTCTAGTTTAACTCACCTCCCTGACTCTCTGGCTGTAGGAACAGGACTCCCTGTCTCCCTCTAGTTTAACTCACCTCCCTGACTCCCTGTCTCCCTCTAGTTTAACTCACCTCCCTGACTCCCTGTCTCCCTCTAGTTTAACTCACCTCCCTGACTCCCTGGCTGTAGGAACAGGACTCCCTGTCTCCCTCTAGTTTAACTCACCTCCCTGACTCTTTGTCTCCCTCAAGTTTAACTCACCTCTTTGACTCTCTGGCTGTAGGAACAGGACTCCCTGTCTCCCTCTAGTTTAACTCACCTCTGACTCCCTGTCTCCCTCTAGTTTAACTCACCTCCCTGACTCTCTGGCTGTAGGAACAGGACTCCCTGTCTCCCTCTAGTTTAACTCACCTCCCTGACTCTCTGGCTGTAGGAACAGGACTCACTGTCTCCCTCTAGTTTAACTCACCTCCCTGACTCTCTGGCTGTAGGAACAGGACTCCCTGTCTCCCTCTAGTTTAACTCACCTCTGACTCCCTGTCTCCCTCTAGTTTAACTCACCTCCCTGACTCTCTGGCTGTAGGAACAGGACTCCCTGTCTCCCTCTAGTTTAACTCACCTCCCTGACTCTCTGGCTGTAGGAACAGGACTCCCTGTCTCCCTCTAGTTTAACTCACCTCCCTGACTCTCTGGCTGTAGGAACAGGACTCTCGTTCTCCCTCTAGTTTAACTCACCTCTGACTCTCTGGCTGTAGGAACAAGACTCGCTGTCTCCCTCTAGTTTAACTCACCTCTGACTCCCTGTCTCCCTCTAGCTTAACTCACCTCTGACTCCCTGTCTCCCTCTAGTTTAACTCACCTCCCTGACTCCCTGTCTCCCTCTAGTTTAACTCACCTCTGACTCCCTGTCTCCCTCTAGTTTAACTCACCTCCCTGACTCACTGTCTCCCTCTAGTTTAACTCACCTCCCTGACTCTCTGGCTGTAGGAACAGGACTCCCTGTCTCCCTCTAGTTTAACTCACCTCCTGACTCTCTGGCTGTAGGAACAGGACTCACTGTCTCCCTCTAGTTTAACTCACCTCTGACTCTCTGTCTGTAGGAACAGGACTCGCTGTCTCCCTCTAGTTTAACTCACCTCTGACTCTCTGTCTCCCTCTAGTTTAACTCACCTCCCTGACTCTCTGGCTGTAGGAACAGGACTCGCTGTCTCCCTCTAGTTTAACTCACCTCCCTGACTCTCTGGCTGTAGGAACAGGACTCGCTGTCTCCATCTAGTTTAACTCACCTCTCTGACTCTCTGTCTCCCTCTAGTTTAACTCACCTCCCTGACTCTCTGGCTGTAGGAACAGGACTCCCTGTCTCCCTCTAGTTTAACTCACCTCCTTGACTCTCTGGCTGTAGGAACAGGACTCCCTGTCTCCCTCTAGTTTAACTCACCTCCCTGACTCTCTGGCTCCCTCTAGTTTAACTCACCTCTTTGACTCTCTGGCTGTAGGAACAGGACTCCCTGTCTCCCTCTAGTTTAACTCACCTCCCTGACTCCCTGTCTCCCTCTAGTTTAACTCACCTCCCTGACTCTCTGGCTGTAGGAACAGGACTCCCTGTCACCCTCTAGTTTAACTCACCTCTGACTCCCTGTCTCCCTCTAGTTTAACTCACCTCCCTGACTCTCTGGCTGTAGGAACAGGACTCCCTGTCTCCCTCAAGTTTAACTCACCTCCCTGACTCTCTGGCTGTAGGAACAGGACTCCCTGTCTCCCTCTAGTTTAACTCACCTCCCTGACTCTCTGTCTCCCTCTAGTTTAACTCACCTCCCTGACTCTCTGTCTCCCTCTAGTTTAACTCACCTCCCTGACTCCCTGTCTCCCTCTAGTTTAACTCACCTCCCTGACTCTCTGGCTGTAGGAACAGGACTCCCTGTCTCCCTCTAGTTTAACTCACCTCCCTGACTCTTTGTCTCCCTCAAGTTTAACTCACCTCTTTGACTCTCTGGCTGTAGGAACAGGACTCCCTGTCTCCCTCTAGTTTAACTCACCTCTGACTCCCTGTCTCCCTCTAGTTTAACTCACCTCCCTGACTCTCTGGCTGTAGGAACAGGACTCGCTGTCTCCCTCTAGTTTAACTCACCTCCCTGACTCCCTCTAGTTTAACTCACCTCTGACTCTCTGGCTGTAGGAACAGGACTCTCTGTCTCCCTCTAGTTTAACTCACCTCCCTGACTCTCTGGCTGTAGGAACAGGACTCCCTGTCTCCCTCTAGTTTAACTCACCTCCCTGACTCTCTGGCTGTAGGAACAGGACTCACTGTCTCCCTCTAGTTTAACTCACCTCCCTGACTCTCTGGCTGTAGGAACAGGACTCCCTGTCTCCCTCTAGTTTAACTCACATCCCTGACTCTCTGGCTGTAGGAAAAGGACTCCCTGTCTCCCTCTAGTTTAACTCACCTCCCTGACTCTCTGGCTATAGGAACAGGACTCGCTGTCTCCCTCTAGTTTAACTCACCTCCCTGACTATCTGGCTGTAGGAACAGGACTCCCTGTCTCCCTCTAGTTTAACTCACCTCCCTGACTCTCTGGCTGTAGGAACAGGACTCGCTGTCTCCATCTAGTTTAACTCACCTCTCTGACTCTCTGTCTCCCTCTAGCTTAACTCACCTCCCTGACTCTCTGGCTGTAGGAACAGGACTCCCTGTCTCCCTCTAGTTTAACTCACCTCCCTGACTCTCTGGCTCCCTCTAGTTTAACTCACCTCTTTGACTCTCTGGCTGTAGGAACAGGACTCCCTGTCTCCCTCTAGTTTAACTCACCTCTGACTCCCTGTCTCCCTCTAGTTTAACTCACCTCCCTGACTCTCTGGCTGTAGGAACAGGACTCCCTATCTCCCTCTAGTTTAACTCACCTCTGACTCCCTGTCTCCCTCTAGTTTAACTCACCTCCCTGACTCTCTGGCTGTAGGAACAGGACTCCCTGTCTCCCTCTAGTTTAACTCACCTCCCTGACTCTCTGGCTCCCTCTAGTTTAACTCACCTCTTTGACTCTCTGGCTGTAGGAACAGGACTCCCTGTCTCCCTCTAGTTTAACTCACCTCCCTGACTCCCTGTCTCCCTCTAGTTTAACTCACCTCCCTGACTCTCTGGCTGTAGGAACAGGACTCCCTGTCTCCCTCTAGTTTAACTCACCTCTGACTCCCTGTCTCCCTCTAGTTTAACTCACCTCCCTGACTCACTGTCTCCCTCTAGTTTAACTCACCTCCCTGACTCTCTGGCTGTAGGAACAGGACTCACTGTCTCCCTCTAGTTTAACTCACCTCCCTGACTCTCTGGCTGTAGGAACAGGACTCCCCGTCTCCCTCTAGTTTAACTCACCTCTGACTCCCTCTAGTTTAACTCACCTCTGACTCCCTGTCTCCCTCTAGTTTAACTCACCTCCCTGACTCACTGTCTCCCTCTAGTTTAACTCACCTCCCTGACTCTCTCGCTGTAGGAACAGGACTCACTGTCTCCCTCTAGTTTAACTCACCTCCCTGACTCTCTGGCTGTAGGAACAGGACTCCCTGTCTCCCTCTAGTTTAACTCACCTCCCTGACTCTCTGGCTGTAGGAACAGGACTCACTGTCTCCCTCTAGTTTAACTCACCTCCCTGACTCTTTGTCTCCCTCTAGTTTAACTCACCTCTTTGACTCTCTGGCTGTAGGAACAGGACTCACTGTCTGCCTCTAGTTTAACTCACCTCCCTGACTCTCTGGCTGTAGGAACAGGACTCCCTGTCTCCCTCTAGTTTAACTCACCTCCCTGACTCTCTGGCTGTAGGAACAGGACTCTCTGTCTCCCTCTAGTTTAACTCACCTCCCTGACTCTCTGGCTGTAGGAACAGGACTCCCTGTCTCCCTCTAGTTTAACTCACCTCCCTGACTCTCTGGCTGTAGGAACAGGACTCACTGTCTCCCTCTAGTTCAACTCACCTCCCTGATTCTCTGGCTGTAGGAACAGGACTCCCTGTCTCCCTCTAGTTTAACTCACCTCCCTGACTCTCTGGCTGTAGGAAAAGGACTCCCTGTCTCCCTCTAGTTTAACTCACCTCCCTGACTCTCTGGCTATAGGAACAGGACTCGCTGTCTCCCTCTAGTTTAACTCACCTCCCTGACTCTCTGGCTGTAGGAACAGGACTCGCTGTCTCCATCTAGTTTAACTCACCTCTCTGACTCTCTGTCTCCCTCTAGTTTAACTCACCTCCCTGACTCTCTGGCTGTAGGAACAGGACTCCCTGTCTCCCTCTAGTTTAACTCACCTCCCTGACTCTCTGGCTCCCTCTAGTTTAACTCACCTCTTTGACTCTCTGGCTGTAGGAACAGGACTCCCTGTCTCCCTCTAGTTTAACTCACCTCCCTGACTCTTTGTCTCCCTCAAGTTTAACTCACCTCTTTGACTCTCTGGCTGTAGGAACAGGACTCCCTGTCTCCCTCTAGTTTAACTCACCTCTGACTCCCTGTTTAACTCACCTCCCTGACTCTCTGGCTGTAGGAACAGGACTCCCTGTCTCCCTCTAGTTTAACTCACCTCTGACTCCCTGTCTCCCTCTAGTTTAACTCACCTCCCTGACTCTCTGGCTGTAGGAACAGGACTCCCTGTCTCCCTCTAGTTTAACTCACCTCCCTGACTCTTTGTCTCCCTCAAGTTTAACTCACCTCCCTGACTCTCTGGCTGTAGGATCAGGACTCGCTGTCTCCCTCTAGTTTAACTCACCTCTGACTCTCTGTCTCCCTCTAGTTTAACTCACCTCCCTGACTCTCTGGCTGTAGGAACAGGACTCGCTGTCTCCCTCTAGTTTAACTCACCTCTGACTCTCTGTCTCCCTCTAGTTTAACTCACCCCTCTGACTCTCTGGCTGTAGGAATAGGACTCCCTGTCTCCCTCTAGTTTAACTCACCTCCCTGACTCCCTGTCTCCCTCTAGTTTAACTCACCTCCCTGACTCCCTGTCTCCCTCTAGTTTAACTCACCTCTTTGACTCTCTGGCTGTAGGAACAGGACTCGCTGTCTCCCTCTAGTTTAACTCACCTCCCTGACTCTCTGTCTCCCTCTAGTTTAACTCACCTCCCTGACTCTCTGGCTGTAGGAACAGGACTCCCTGTCTCCCTCTAGTTTAACTCACCTCCCTGACTCTCTGGCTGTAGGAACAGGACTCGCTGTCTCCCTCCGTATCGAAGCAGTCTGAGTCTCCATCGTCTCCAGATGTCAGGGACGACACACAGGGACTCTTCTCTAACTGGGACGACCCCTCGCACTCCAGCCCAGTCGCGCTCTTTGTCCCACTGTCCGTCCCCTCCCCTGTCCCTCTGTCCGTCCCTCCGTCTGTCTCCCTGTCCAAGCCGTGGAGGAAGGGACAGTCCCCGGTACTGGAGCTGATGTCAAGCTGGTGAAGCCAGTCCAAGGTGGGGTTGCTGCTCCGGAGGTTCCCAGACTCAGTCCCAGGGAAGTCCTGGAGGAGAGGAGGAGAAGAGGGGAGCTCTGACCAGGGGCCATGGGCCAAGTGTTCAGCCACCTCTCTTTCCACGCTGCTCCTCTCTTCCCATCCTCGCTCTCTCCTCTCTCCTGCTCCGCCTTCACTTCTTCCATGTTCTATCATTCTCCCCACCTTTCTCCTCGCTCTCTCTCCCTGCTCCTGTTCTGTCTGTGGCAGGCAGGAGACAGCTGGATCTATCCCTTCATGGTGTCCTCTACCCCCTAGAAAACAACCTCCTTCCCCCACACCTCCAGAGCTCTGCTTGTCCAGCCCGGGTGCCTCCAGGGGATATCGGTGTGGTGCTGTACCCAACCCTGGGCTCTCTTCACAGCTGACAAGCCGACCACTAGACACCTCCACGAGAGGAAGGATAGAGCTGTGACAGTCAACTCCAGAAGCCCTCTCTCCTCTCCTCCTCTCTTCTGTCTCTCCTCTCCTCCTCTCTTCTGTTTCTCCTCTCCTCCTCTCTTCTGTCTCTCCTCTCCTCCTCTCTTCTGTTTCTCCTCTCCTCCTCTCTTCTGTCTCTCCTCTCCTCCTCTCTTCTGTTTCTCCTCTCCTCCTCTCTTCTGTTTCTCCTCTCCTCCTCTCTTCTGTTTCTCCTCTCCTCCTCTCTTCTGTCTCTCCTCTCCTCCTCTCTTCTGTCTCTCCTCTCCTCCTCTCTTCTGTTTCTCCTCTCCTCCTCTCTTCTGTTTCTCCTCTCCTCCTCTCTTCTGTTTCTCCTCTCCTCCTCTCTTCTGTCTCTCCTCTCCTCTCATCCATCTCTCTCTTCTCCTCATCATCCTCTTCTCCAGTCTTCTGCTCCACCTCTCCCTGTCCTGCCTGGTCAGTCCTCTGCTCCACCTCTCCCTGTCCTGCCTGGTCAGTCTTCTGCTCCACCTCTCCCTGTCCTGCCTGGTCAGTCCTCTGCTCCACCTCTCCCTGTCCTGCCTGGTCAGTCCTCTGCTCCACCTCTCCCTGTCCTGCCTGGTCAGTCCTCTGCTCCACCTCTCCCTGTCCTGCCTGGTCAGTCCTCTGCTCCACCTCTCCCTGTCCTGCCTGGTCAGTCCTCTGCTCCACCTCTCCCTGTCCTGCCTGGTCAGTCCTATGCTCCACCTCTCCCTGTCCTGCCTGTGAGAGAAGTGAATAGTTTTCTCCAGAAGACGTCTCCACCGCAGGACCTTCCCTAAATCCTCCACCACTGGAACAGGTTTGCACGGACTGGGGAAGGTGCAGGGGTAGAGGGCAGCCCTCCTCTCTCACCACTGGGGAGTCATGGTTTGTTTCTGGGACACAGATCTCCACACACAGCCTCACCTTCCCACAAGCCTGCTGGAACTTTCGGTACTTGGGGCACTGTAGGGAGTAGTCAGTCTGGCCGTCTGATTGGATATCGGCTTCAGGAGGATGGGTGAGATTTTTGCTTTTACGTCCCGTCTCGCCATTTGCTGGTTGTCCACCCACATCCCGTTCAACGGGCGAATCAGAAACCACCCGGACCCCTTTGTCATCATCTAAGACATCCTTGTTGGTGTCGATGTCGCTGAGCTCTGGCCCGGGGGACAGTCTCCTGCACCGTGGCTTACAGCAGGTCTTCCTCTGGAAGGAGGCCGAACTGCTGCTGAAGAACTTGGGCAGGAGGAAGTCAAAACAGGCCGAATCCAGATCCCTGAAACCCAGAATAGAGGCACAGTGTCGTATCTCCATGACATTATCTTTACTGAAGAGAAGCTTGGAGGTGTAGGCAAACTGCAGCAGGGGCTCCAAGCCACTCACCGTCACCTTTAGAGAGGGATGGAAAGGAAGAGAAACAGATGGTGATGACAGTCCCATATACAACCTGTTATATAACCTACCTATAACGTCATTAGCTAGGGAGCCAGCCACATAATGTTAGCAAGCTAGCTAACAGTACACCTTAGCTTGCAATGAAACCACTTTCTGTCAAAATTAGGGTTAGGGGTAGTGACACCTCTAGCATTGAGAAGCAGTGATTGAGACCACTGCGCCACTTAGACCCCACGCTTGTGGCAACAGGTCACAAATCCTGCTGCTGTGATGTCACACTGTGGTATTTCACCCAGTAGATATGGGAGTTTATACACTCAGCGCTCAACACTACTGTCTTATTCAGAATATACCATATCTTATTTATCTGACAGAACTGAGTTCATCTCATCTCTTAGACAAACTATGCCCGCGTGATGAATAACACTCAGTTGCCTGACAACCACTCAGTTGACTTCCAGTTGCCTGACAACCACTCAGTTGCCTGACAACCACTCAGTTGACTTCCAGTTGCCTGACAACCACTCAGTTGCCTGACAACCACTCAGTTGCCTGACAACCACTCACAACCACTCAGTTGCCTGACAACCACTCAGTTGCCTGACAACAACTCAGTTGCCTGACAACAACTCAGTTGCCTGACAACCACTCAGTTGCCTGGCAACCACTCAGTTGCCTGGCAACCACTCAGTTGCCTTCCAGTTGCCTGACAACTACTTTAATTATATATTTATTTTATTGGCAAACTTAGGCATGACATGCCAGCAGCACACATCCAAGTATAACTGACCAACAAGCCGTGTAATTATGAATTCTGTAAAGTCAGTGTGGAAGAGGTGGGGGGGGAATGATTGTTGTCAATCAACCTGGGTCTGACAACTTGGATGGACATTTACTGAGCATGGTAGCAGACTATATTGCAAAAAAATATTTAGTCTAAGTCTACAGGAAAGTGTGTTTGGTCAAGCAAAAGTCATTCCGTTACCCAAGAATAGCGAAGCACCCTTTACTGGCTCAAACAGCCGACCAAAATCAGCCTGTTAACAAGCTTTGATGTTTGACCAGATACATTTCACAGCAAACAGATATTCAGCACGCTTATAGGGAAGGGCATTCAACATGTATGGCACTTACACAAATTACTGATGATTGGCTGTTTTGTCAGACTGCAGCTTTTGACATTATTGATCATTGTCGATCTGTTGCTGGAAAAACTTGTGTTATGTTACATCCCCCTGCTATAATGTGGATAAAGAGTTACCTGTCTAACAGAACACAGAGGGTGTTATGGCTTTACACCCCCTGCTATAATGTGGATAAAGAGTTACCTGTCTAACAGAACACAGAGGGTGTTCTAGAATGGAAGCCTCTCCCACGTAATCCAGGTAGAGTGAGGCATTCCCCAGGGCAGCTGTCTAGGCCCCTTCATTTTTTTCAATCTTTACTAGTGACATGCCACAGGCTTTGAGTAAAGCCAGAGTGTCTATGTATGTGGATGACTCAACACTCTACATGTCAGCTACTACAGCAACTGAAATGACTGCAACACTTAACAAAGAGCTGCAGTTAGTTTCAGAATGGGTGACAAGAAATAGTTTAAGAAATATTTAGGACTAACCTAACAGCATTGTATTTGAGACAAATCATTCACTAAACCCTAAACCTCAACTAAATCTTGTAATGAATAATGTGGAAATTGAGCAAGTTGAGGTGACTAAACTACTTGAATTGTAAACTGTCATGGTCAAAACATATTAATACAACAGTAGCTAAGATGAGGAGAAGTCTGTCTATAATAAAGTGCTGCTCTACCTTCTTAACAACACTATCAACAAGGCAGGTCCTACAGTCCCTAGTTTCTACCTTCTTAACAACACTATCAACAAGGCAGGTCCTACAGGCCCTAGTTTCTACATTCTTAACAACACTATCAACAAGGCAGGTCCTACAGGCACTAGTTTCTACCTTCTTAACAACACTATCAACAAGGCAGGTCCTACAGGCACTAGTTTCTACCTTCTTAACAACACTATCAACAAGGCAGGTCCTACAGGCCCTAGTTTCTACCTTTAACAACACTATCAACAAGGCAGGTCCTACAGGCCCTAGTTTCTACCTTTAACAACACTATCAACAAGGCAGGTCCTACAGGCCCTAGTTTCTACCTTCTTAACAACACTATCAACAAGGCAGGTCCTACAGGCCCTAGTTTCTACCTTCTTAACAACACTATCAACAAGGCAGGTCCTACAGGCCCTAGTTTCTACATTCTTAACAACACTATCAACAAGGCAGGTCCTACAGGCCCTAGTTTCTACCTTCTTAACAACACTATCAACAAGGCAGGCCCTAGTTTCTACCTTCTTAACAACACTATCAACAAGGCAGGTCCTACAGGCCCTAGTTTCTACCTTCTTAACAACACTATCAACAAGGCAGGCCCTAGTTTCTACCTTCTTAACAACACTATCAACAAGGCAGGCCCTAGTTTCTACCTTCTTAACAACACTATCAACAAGGCAGGTCCTACAGGCACTAGTTTCTACCTTCTTAACAACACTATCAACAAGGCAGGTCCTACAGGCACTAGTTTCTACCTTCTTAACAACACTATCAACAAGGCAGGTCCTACAGGCACTAGTTTCTACCTTCTTAACAACACTATCAACAAGGCAGGTCCTACAGGCACTAGTTTCTACCTTCTTAACAACACTATCAACAAGGCAGGTCCTACAGGCCCTATTTTTAAAGCACCTGGACTACTGTTCAGTCGTGTGGTCAGGTGACACAAAGAGGGACCTTACAATTGGTTCAGATCAGCGCAGCCCTTACATGCTTTATCCTTTATGAAATTTAAGAACAAATTCTTATTTACAATGGCAGCCTACCGAGGAAAAAGGGCAGAACGGCAGATGTTTTCCCTTGTCAGCTCGGGGATTCAATCCAGCAACCTTTCGGTTACTGGCCCAAACGCTCTAACCACGAGGCTACCTGCCGCCCCTACACTCTAACCACTAGGCTATCTGCCGCCTCTACACTCTAACCACTAGGCTACCTGCCGCCCCTACACTCTAACCACTAGGTTACCTGCCTCTAACCACTAGGCTACCTGCCACCTCTACGCTCTAACCACTAGGCTACCCTGCCGCCCCTCCACTCTAACCACTAGGCTACCTGCCGCCTCTACGCTCTAACCACTAGGCTACACTGCCGCCCCTCCACTCTAACCACTAGGCTACCCTGCCGCCCCTCCACTCTAACCACTAGGCTACCTGCCGCCTCTACACTCTAACCACTAGGCTACCCTGCCGCCTCTACACTCCACCACTACTACCTGCCTCTAACCACTAGGCTCCTGCCCTCTACACTCTAACCACTACTAGGCTACCTGCCGCCTCTACCTGCCACCTCTACACTCTAACCACTAGGCTACCTGCAGCCTCTATACGGCTACTTCCGCACTCTAACCACTAGGCTACCTTCCGCCTCTACACTCTAACCACTAGGCTACCTGCCACCTCTACACTCTAACCACTCTAACCACTAGGCTTCCTGCAGCCTAACCACTATACTCCTAACCACTAGGCTAACCACTTCCGCCTCTACACCACTCTAACCACTAGGCTACCTTCCGCCTCTACACTCTAACCACTAGGCTACCTTCCGCCTCTACACTCTAACCACTAGGCTACATTCCACTAGGCTACGCCTCTACACTCTAACCACTAGGCTACCTTCCGCCTCTACACTCTAACCACTAAGCTATCTGCCTCCACTAGGCTACCTGCCGCCTCTAACCACTACTAGGCTCCTGCCTCTAACCACTAACCACTAGGCTACCTGCCGCCACTCTACGCTCTAACCACTAGGCTAACCTGCCTCTACACTCTAACCACTAGGCTACCTGCCGCCTCTACACTCTAACCACTAGGCTACCTGCCGCCTCTACACTCTAACCACTAGGCTGCCTGCCGCCTCTACCTCTAACCACTAGGCTACCTCTACACTCTAACCACTAGGCTACCTGCCGCCTCTACACTCTAACCACTAGGCTACCTGCCGCCTCTACACTCTAACCACTAGGCTACCTGCCGCCTCTACACTCTAACCACTAGGCTACCTGCCGCCTCTACACTCTAACCACTAGGCTACCTGCCGCCTCTACACTCTAACCACTAGGCTACCTGCCGCCTCTACACTCTAACCACTAGGCTACCTGCCGCCTCTACACTCTAACCACTAGGCTCCCTGCCTCTAACCACTAGGCTACCCTGCCGCCTCTACACTCTAACCACTAGGCTACCCTGCCGCCTCTACACTCTAACCACTAGGCTACACGGAGAACTAACATCAATGTCATGCATGTCCATCTCTCCTGGCTCTCAATGTAGAGGAGAGATTGACTTCATCACTACTTGTCTTTGTGAACGGTATTGACATGCTGAAAGCACTGAGCTGTCTGTTCATATGACTAACACACACCCATGCATACCCCCACAATGCCACCAGAGGTCCCTTCACAATCCTCAATTCAAGAACAGACTATGCGAAGTGCACAGTTTACATATTTCTATTTAACCTTTATTTAACTACATAGAGCCATGATACAGTACTACATAGAGCCATGATACAGTACTACATAGAGCCATGACACAGTACTACATAGAGCCATGATACAGTACTACATAGAGCCATGATACAGTACTACATAGAGCCATGACACAGTACTACATAGAGCCATGACACAGTACTACATAGAGCCATGATACAGTACTACATAGAGCCATGACACAGTACTACATAGAGCCATGACACAGTACTACATAGAGCCATGACACAGTACTACATAGAGCCATGACACCGTACTACATAGAGCCATGACACAGTACTACATAGAGCCATGACACAGTACTACATAGAGCCATGAAACAGTACTACATAGAGCCATGACACAGTACTACATAGAGCCATGACACAGTACTACATAGAGCCATGACACAGTACTACATAGAGCCATGACACAGTACTACATAGAGGCATGTCACAGTATTACATAGAGCCATGACACAGTACTACATAGAGCCATGACACAGTACTACATAGAGCCATGACACAGTACTACATAGAGCCATGACACAGTACTACATAGAGCCATGACACAGTATTACATAGAGCCATGACACAGTACTACATAGAGCCATGACACAGTACTACATAGAGCCATGACACAGTACTACATAGAGCCATGACACAGTACTACATAGAGCCATGACACAGTATAACATAGAGCCATGACACAGTACTACATAGAGCCATGACACAGTACTACATAGAGCCATGACACAGTACTACATAGAGCCATGACACAGTACTACATAGAGCCATGACACAGTATTACATAGAGCCATGACACAGTACTACATAGAGCCATGACACAGTACTACATAGAGCCATGACACAGTACTACATAGAGCCATGACACAGTATTACATAGAGCCATGACACAGTACTACATAGAGCCATGACACAGTACTACATAGAACCATGACACAGTATTACATAGAGCCATGACACAGTATTACATAGAGCCATGACTACATGGAACTCTATTCCACAGTACTACATAGAGCCATGACTACATGGAACTCTATTCCACAGTACTACATAGAGCCATGACTACATGGAACTCTATTCCACAGTACTACATAGAGCCATGACTACATGGAACTCTATTCCACAGTACTACATAGAGCCATGACTACATGGAACTCTATTCCACAGTACTACATAGAGACATGACTACATGGAACTCTATTCCACAGTACTACATAGAGCCATGACTACATGGAACTCTATTCCACAGTACTACATAAAGCCATGACTACATGGAACTCTATTCCACAGTACTACATAGAGCCATGACTACATGGAACTCTATTCCACAGTACTACATAGAGCCATGACTACATGGAACTCTATTCCACAGTACTACATAGAGCCATGACTACATGGAACTCTATTCCACAGTACTACATAGAGCCATGACTACATGGAACTCTATTCCACAGTACTACATAGAGCCATGACTACATGGAACTATATTCCACAGTACTACATAGAGCCATGACTACATGGAACTCTATTCCACAGTACTACATAGAGCCATGACTACATGGAACTCTATTCCACAGAACTACATAGAGCCATGACTACATGGAACTATATTCCACAGTACTACATAGAGCCATGACTACATGGAACTCTATTCCACAGAACTACATAGAGCCATGACTACATGGAACTCTATTCCACAGTACTACATAGAGCCATGACTACATGGAACTCTATTCCACAGTACTACATAGAGCCATGACTACATGGAACTCTATTCCACAGTACTACATAGAGCCATGACTACATGGAACTCTATTCCACAGTACTACATAGAGCCATGACTACATGGAACTCTATTCCACAGAACTACATAGAGCCATGACTACATGGAACTCTATTCCACAGTACTACATAGAGCCATGACTACATGGAACTCTATTCCACAGTACTACATAGAGCCATGACTACATGGAACTCTATTCCACAGAACTACATAGAGCCATGACTACATGGAACTCTATTCCACATCACGTAACTGATGCAAGCAGTAGAATCAGATTAAAAAAATATATATAAAATACACCTTATGGAACAGCAGGGACACACACACATGGATGTTGTATTGTAGATATGTGGTTGTAGAGATGAGGCCTGAGGACACACTCTTAATGTCTTATGAATGTATTGAATGATCCATAACAAACCCCAGGAAGAGTAGCTGCTGCCTTGACAGGAACTAATGGGGATCCATAATAAACCCCAGGAAGAGTAGCTGCTGCCTTGACAGGAACTAATGGGGATCCATAATAAACCCCAGGAAGAGTAGCTGCTGCCTTGACAGGAACTAATGGGGATCCATAATAAACCCCAGGAAGAGTAGCTGCTGTCTTGTCAGGAACATATGGGGATCCATAATAAACCCCAGGAAGAGTAGCTGCTGTCTTGTCAGGAACATATGGGGATCCATAATAAACCCCAGGAAGAGTAGCTGCTGTCTTGTCAGGAACATATGGGGATCCATAATAAACCCCAGGAAGAGTAGCTGCTGTCTTGTCAGGAACTAATGGGGATCCATAATAAACCCCAGGAAGAGTAGCTGCTGCCTTGACAGGAACTAATGGGGATCCATAATAAACCCCAGGAAGAGTAGCTGCTGTCTTGTCAGGAACTAATGGGGATCCATAATAAACCCCAGGAAGAGTAGCTGCTGTCTTGTCAGGAACTAATGGGGATCCATAATAAACCCCAGGAAGAATAGCTGCTGTCTTGTCAGGAACATATGGGGATCCATAATAAACCCCAGGAAGAGTAGCTGCTGTCTTGTCAGGAACATATGGGGATCCATAATAAACCCCAGGAAGAGTAGCTGCTGTCTTGTCAGGAACTAATGGGGATCCATAATAAACCCCAGGAAGAGTAGCTGCTGCCTTGACAGGAACTAATGGGGATCCATAATAAACCCCAGGAAGAGTAGCTGCTGTCTTGTCAGGAACTAATGGGGATCCATAATAAACCCCAGGAAGAGTAGCTGCTGTCTTGTCAGGAACTAATGGGGATCCATAATAAACCCCAGGAAGAATAGCTGCTGTCTTGTCAGGAACATATGGGGATCCATAATAAACCCCAGGAAGAGTAGCTGCTGTCTTGTCAGGAACTAATGGGGATCCATAATAAACCCCAGGAAGAGTAGCTGCTGCCTTGACAGGAACTAATGGGGATCCATAATAAACCCCAGGAAGAATAGCTGCTGTCTTGTCAGGAACTAATGGGGATCCATAATAAACCCCAGGAAGAATAGCTGCTGTCTTGTCAGGAACTAATGGGGATCCATAACAAACCCCAGGAAGAATAGCTGCTGTCTTGTCAGGAACATATGGGGATCCATAATAAACCCCAGGAAGAGTAGCTGCTGTCTTGTCAGGAACTAATGGGGATCCATAATAAACCCCAGGAAGAGTAGCTGCTGTCTTGTCAGGAACTAATGGGGATCCATAATAAACCCCAGGAAGAATAGCTGCTGTCTTGTCAGGAACATATGGGGATCCATAATAAACCCCAGGAAGAGTAGCTGCTGTCTTGTCAGGAACATATGGGGATCCATAATAAACCCCAGGAAGAGTAGCTGCTGTCTTGTCAGGAACTAATGGGGATCCATAATAAACCCCAGGAAGAGTAGCTGCTGCCTTGACAGGAACTAATGGGGATCCATAATAAACCCCAGGAAGAATAGCTGCTGTCTTGTCAGGAACTAATGGGGATCCATAATAAACCCCAGGAAGAATAGCTGCTGTCTTGTCAGGAACTAATGGGGATCCATAACAAACCCCAGGAAGAATAGCTGCTGTCTTGTCAGGAACTAATGGGGATCCATAATAAACCCCAGGAAGAGTAGCTGCTGCCTTGTCAGGAACTAATGGGGATCCATAATAAACCCCAGGAAGAATAGCTGCTGCCTTGTCAGGAACTAATGGGGATCCATAATAAACCCCAGGAAGAATAGCTGCTGCCTTGTCAGGAACTAATGGGGATCCATAATAAACCCCAGGAAGAATAGCTGCTGTCTTGTCAGGAACTAATGGGGATCCATAATAAACCCCAGGAAGAATAGCTGCTGTCTTGTCAGGAACTAATGGGGATCCATAATAAACCCCAGGAAGAATAGCTGCTGTCTTGTCAGGAACTAATGGGGATCCATAACAAACCCCAGGAAGAATAGCTGCTGTCTTGTCAGGAACTAATGGGGATCCATAATAAACCCCAGGAAGAGTAGCTGCTGCCTTGTCAGGAACTAATGGGGATCCATAATAAACCCCAGGAAGAATAGCTGCTGCCTTGTCAGGAACTAATGGGGATCCATAATAAACCCCAGGAAGAATAGCTGCTGCCTTGTCAGGAACTAATGGGTATCCATAATAAACCCCAGGAAGAGTAGCTGCTGCCTTGACAGGAACTAATGGGGATCCATAATAAACCCAAGGAAGAGTAGCTGCTACCTTGACAGGAACTAATGGGGATCCATAATAAACCCCAGGAAGAGTAGCTGCTACCTTGGCAGGAACTAATGGGGATCCATAATAAACCCCAGAAAGAGGAGATGCTGCCTTGGCAGGAACTAATGGGGGATCCATAATAAACCCCAGGAAGAGTAGCTGCTGCCTTGACAGGAACTAATGGGGATCCATAATAAACCCCAGGAAGAGTAGCTGCTACCTTGGCAGGAACTAATGGGGATCCATAATAAACCCCAGAAAGAGGAGATGCTGCCTTGGCAGGAACTAATGGGGATCCATAATAAACCCCAGGAAGAGTAGCTGCTGCCTTGACAGGAGCTAATGGGGATCCATAATAAACCCCAGGAAGAATAGCTGCTGCCTTGGCAGGAACTAATGGGGATCCATAATAAACCCCAGGAAGAGTAGCTGCTGCCTTGGCAGGAACTAATGGGGATCCATAACAAACCCCAGGAAGAATAGCTGCTGTCTTGGCAGGAACTAATGGGGATCCATAATAAACCCCAGGAAGAATAGCTGCTGTCTTGGCAGGAACTAATGGGGATCCATAATAAACCCCAGGAAGAGTAGCTGCTACCTTGACAGGAACTAATGGGGATCCATAATAAACCCAAGGAAGAGTAGCTGCTACCTTGACAGGAACTAATGGGGATCCATAATAAACACCAGGAAGAGTAGCTGCTGTCTTGGCAGGAACTAATGGGGATCCATAATAAACCCCAGGAAGAGTAGCTGCTGCCTTGACAGGAACTAATGGGGATCCATAATAAACCCCAGGAAGAGTAGCTGCTGGTAGGAACTAATGGGGATCCATAATAAACCCCAGGAAGAGTAGCTGCTGCCTTGACAGGAACTAATGAGGATCCATAATAAACCCCAGGAAGAGGAGATGCTGCCTTGGCAGGAACTATTGGGGATCCATAATAAACCCCAGGAAGAGTAGCTGCTGTCTTGGCAGGAACTAATGGGGATCCATAATAAACCCCAGGAAGAGTAGCTGCTGCCTTGGCAGGAACTAATGGGGATCCATAATAAATACAAATACTAATACTTGTGTTAAATAGGCTTTAGCTCAGTTGGCTAACAGCTAAATCAGTCAAATTCCTATGTGGATCTGGAAGCCAGTTCCATTACTGATTTTCATTATCTCCCTTTAAACCAGGGGCTGATTTAGACCTGGGGACACCAGGTGGAAGCCATTAATTATCAGGTAGAACAGAAAACCAGCAGTACTCCGGATCTCGTATGGTAAGATTGGAAAACTCCTGGCCTAAAGTGGACTAATGTGATCCTGGACTCCTAGGCTCATGGTCCCTCCCTTCTCACCTCCTGAGGCAGGGTAACGACAAGTCCCTGTGGTGCGTGGGAGGAGACCCTGTGTGTGAAGTAGTCGCTGCAGGAGGCCAGCACAGAACGGTGGGCCCTGAAACTCCTCCCTTCGGCCAGCACAGTGATGTCACACAGCAGGTCACGCCTCCGCTGGTCGTCCAGACAACGCAGCACATGGCAGCTGTGCACGGAGGACTCAAAGGTAAACACAGAGGACCGCAGGCTCTCCAGACTAGACATGGCAACGGACATCTGTGGAACACACACACACACACACACACACACACACACACACACACACACACACACACACACACACACACACACACACACACAGAGAGAGAGAGGTGAGTACAAACACAAAGAGGGAAAGGAAGATGACAAAATTATACTACTTCCTGTAGCCTAACCTACTCCTCCCTGTAGCCTAACCTACTACTCCCTGTAGCCTAACCTACTCCTCCCTGTAGCCTAACCTACTACTTCCTGTAGCCTAACCTACTACTCCCTGTAGCCTAACCTACTCCTCCCTGTAGCCTAACCTACTACTTCCTGTAGCCTAACCTACTACTTCCTGTAGCCTAACCTACTCCTCCCTGTAGCCTAACCTACTACTTCCTGTAGCCTAACCTACTACTTCCTGTAGCCTAACCTACTACTCCCTGTAGCCTTACCTACATTTAACATTTACATTTAAGTCATTTACCAGACGCTCTTATCCAGAGCGACTTACAAATTGGTGCATTCACCTTATGACATCCAGTGGAACAGTAGTGCATCTAAATCTTTTAAGGGGGTGAGAGGGATTACTTTATCCTATCCTAGGTATTCCTTAAAGAGGTGGGGTTTCAGGTGTCTCCGGAAGGTGGTGATTGACTCCGCTGTCCTGGCGTCGTGAGGGAGTTTGTTCCACCATTGGGGGGCCAGAGCAGCGAACAGTTTTGACTGGGCTGAGCGGGAACTGTACTTCCTCAGTGGTAGGGAGGCGAGCAGGCCAGAGGTGGATGAACGCAGTGCCCTTGTTTGGGTGTAGGGCCTGATCAGAGCCTGGAGGTACTGAGGTGCCGTTCCCCTCACAGCTCCGTAGGCAAGCACCATGGTCTTGTAGCGGATGCGAGCTTCAACTGGA
This sequence comes from Oncorhynchus nerka, assembly GCF_034236695.1. Classification (NCBI taxonomy): domain Eukaryota; kingdom Metazoa; phylum Chordata; class Actinopteri; order Salmoniformes; family Salmonidae; genus Oncorhynchus; species Oncorhynchus nerka. Next base: position 45,518,252 of record NC_088414.1, read on the forward strand.
AGCCAGTGGAGAGAGCGGAGGAGCGGGGTGACGTGAGAGAACTTGGGAAGGTTGAACACCAGACGGGCTGCGGCGTTCTGGATGAGTTGTAGGGGTTTAATGGCACAGGCAGGGAGCCCAGCCAACAGCGAGTTGCAGTAATCCAGACGGGAGATGACAAGTGCCTGGATTAGGACCTGCGCCGCTTCCTGTGTGAGGCAGGGTCGTACTCTGCGGATGTTGTAGAGCATGAACCTACAGGAACGGGCCACCGCCTTGATGTTAGTTGAGAACGACAGGGTGTTGTCCAGGATCACGCCAAGGTTCTTAGCGCTCTGGGAGGAGGACACAATGGAGTTGTCAACCGTGATGGCGAGATCATGGAACGGGCAGTCCTTCCCCGGGAGGAAGAGCAGCTCCGTCTTGCCGAGGTTCAGCTTGAGGTGGTGATCCGTCATCCACACTGATATGTCTGCCAGACATGCAGAGATGCGATTCGCCACCTGGTCATCAGAAGGGGAAAGGAGAAGATTAATTGTGTGTCGTCTGCATAGCAATGATAGGAGAGACCATGTGAGGTTATGACAGAGCCAAGTGACTTGGTGTATAGCGAGAATAGGAGAGGGCCTAGAACAGAGCCCTGGGGGACACCAGTGGTGAGAGCACGTGGTGTGGAGACGGATTCTCGCCACGCCACCTGGTAGGAGCGACCTGTCAGGTAGGACGCAATCAAGCGTGGGCCGCGCCGGAGATGCCCAACTCGGAGAGGGTGGAGAGGAGGATCTGATGGTTCACAGTATCGAAGGCAGCCGATAGGTCTAGAAGGATGAGAGCAGAGGAGAGAGAGTTAGCTTTAGCAGTGCGGAGCGCCTCCGTGATACAGAGAAGAGCAGTCTCAGTTGAATGAATAGTCTTGAAACCTGACTGATTTGGATCAAGAAGGTCATTCTGAGAGAGATAGCGGGAGAGCTGGCCAAGGACGGCACGTTCAAGAGTTTTGGAGAGAAAAGAAAGAAGGGATACTGGTCTGTAGTTGTTGACATCGGAGGGATCGAGTGTAGGTTTTTTCAGAAGGGGTGCAACTCTCGCTCTCTTGAAGACGGAAGGGACGTAGCCAGCGGTCAGGGATGAGTTGATGAGCGAGGTGAGGTAAGGGAGAAGGTCTCCGGAAATGGTCTGGAGAAGAGAGGAGGGGATAGGGTCAAGCGGGCAGGTTGTTGGGCGGCCGGCCGTCACAAGATGCGAGATTTCATCTGGAGAGAGAGGGGAGAAAGAGGTCAGAGCACAGGGTAGGGCAGTGTGAGCAGAACCAGCGGTGTCGTTTGACTTAGCAAACGAGGATCGGATGTCGTCGACCTTCTTTTCAAAATGGTTGACGAAGTCATCTGCAGAGAGGGAGGAGGGGGGGGGGGAGGGGGGATTCAGGAGGGAGGAGAAGGTGGCAAAAAGCTTCCTAGGGTTAGAGGCAGATGCTTGGAATTTAGAGTGGTAGAAAGTGGCTTTAGCAGCAGAGAGAGAAGAGGAAAATGTAGAGAGGAGGGAGTGAAAGGATGCCAGGTCCGCAGGGAGGCGAGTTTTCCTCCATTTCCGCTCGGCTGCCCGGAGCCCTGTTCTGTGAGCTCGCAATGAGTCGTCGAGCCACGGAGCGGGAGGGGAGGACCGAGCCGGCCTGGAGGATAGGGGACATAGAGAGTCAAAGGATGCAGAAAGGGAGGAGAGGAGGGTTGAGGAGGCAGAATCAGGAGATAGGTTGGAGAAGGTTTGAGCAGAGGGAAGAGATGATAGGATGGAAGAGGAGAGAGTAGCGGGGGAGAGAGAGCGAAGGTTGGGACGGCGCGATACCATCCGAGTAGGGGCAGTGTGGGAAGTGTTGGATGAGAGCGAGAGGGAAAAGGATACAAGGTAGTGGTCGGAGACTTGGAGGGGAGTTGCAATGAGGTTAGTGGAAGAACAGCATCTAGTAAAGATGAGGTCGAGCGTATTTCCTGCCTTGTGAGTAGGGGGGGAAGGTGAGAGGGTGAGGTCAAAAGAGGAGAGGAGTGGACCTACTCCTCCCTGTAGCCTAACCTACTACTCCCTGTAGCCTAACCTACTCCTCCCTGTAGCCTAACCTACTACTTCCTGTAGCCTAACCTACTACTTCCTGTAGCCTAACCTACTCCTCCCTGTAGCCTAACCTACTACTTCCTGTAGCCTAACCTACTACTTCCTGTAGCCTAACCTACTACTCCCTGTAGCCTAACCTACTACTTCCTGTAGCCTAACCTACTACTTCCTGTAGCCTAACCTACTACTTCCTGTAGCCTAACCTACTACTTCCTGTAGCCTAACCTACTACTCCCTGTAGCCTAACCTACTCCTCCCTGTAGCCTAACCTACTACTTCCTGTAGCCTAGCCTACTACTTCCTGTAGCCTAACCTACTACTTCCTGTAGCCTAACCTACTACTTCCTGTAGCCTAAACTACTACTTCCTGTAGCCTAACCTACCACTTCCTGTAGCCTAAACTACTACTTCCTGTAGCCTAGCCTACTACTTCCTGTAGCCTAACCTACTACTTCCTGTAGCCTAACCTACTACTTCCTGTAGCCTAAACTACTACTTCCTGTAGCCTAACCTACCACTTCCTGTAGCCTAAACTACTACTTCCTGTAGCCTAAACTACTACTTCCTTAAAACAGTGGTGTCAGTCAAACAGCTGTAGCCTAAACTACTATTCATCTGCAGGCTTTCATGGTAAATTAAAACAAATCTAATCACAACTACTCAAATCAAAATCGCCCCCAGCAGTAAAAACAGACTTGTAAACAGAAACAGCTCGTGGTAACCAACAGATTTAACAGCTAGTTGACGACATCTCATTATTTAGCATAATACACTTCCAAATCCGTCACATCTGTCTGCCACTCATATCCAGTCATCTGTCTGCCATTCATATCCAGTCATCTGTCTGCCACTCATATCCAGTCATCTGTCTGCCACTCATATCCAGTCATCTGTCTGCCACTCATATCCAGTCATCTGTCTGCCACTCATATCCAGTCATCTGACACCTGTCTGCCACTCATATCCAATCATCTGTCTGCCACTCATATCCAGTCATCTGACACCTGTCTGCCACTCATATCCAATCATCTGTCTGCCACTCATATCCAGTCATCTGTCCGACACTCATATCCAATCATCTGTCTGCCACTCATATCCAGTCATCTGTCTGCCACTCATATCAAATCATCTGTCTGCCACTCACATCCAGTCATCTGTCTGCCACTCACATCCAGTCATCTGTCTGCCACTCATATCGAATCATCTGTCTGCCACTCATATCCAGTCATCTGTCTGCCACTCATATCCAATCATCTGTCTGCCACTCATATCCAGTCATCTGTCTGCCACTCACATCCAGTCATCTGTCTGCCACTCACATCCAGGCATCTGTCTGCCACTCATATCCAATCATGTCTGCCACTCATATCCAATCATCTGTCTGCCACTCATATCCAGTCATCTGTCTGCCACTCACATCCAGTCATCTGTCTGCCACTCACATCCAGTCATCTGTCTGCCACTCACATCCAGTCATCTGTCTGCCACTCATATCCAGTCATCTGTCTGCCACACATATCCAGCCATCTGTCTGCCACTCATATCCAGGCATCTGTCTGCCACTCACATCGTCATCTGTCTGCCACTCACATCCAGGCATCTGTCTGCCACTCATATCCAATCATGTCTGCCACTCATATCCAGTCATCTGTCTGTCTCTTTTCCTCACCTGTCTGCCTCCTCATTTTGAATGCCATGTTGTCACTGTTACTTGTCCACTCGAGTTTAACATCGTTGTAATCTAACGCCCACCAGGTGCCCTTGGACATTTTCTGATGATAGCTCACCGCTCATTGGATCAAAAGGCAATCAATCGCACATCGGAACTGTTAGTTGCAGGTGCATGGTAGCAGTTGAACGAGATGAGAAAAAAGAAACCCGCACACTGCTCTTGAGTTAGTACCACCGCTCTGGAGTTGGTGCCACCGCTCTGGAGTTGGCGCCACCGCTCTGGAGTTGGCGCCACCGCTCTGGAGTTGGCGCCACCGCTCTGGAGTTGGCGCCACCGCTCTGGAGTTGGCGCCACCGCTCTGGAGTTGGCGCCACCGCTCTGGAGTTGGCGCCACCGCTCTGGAGTTGGCGCCACCGCTCTGGAGTTGGCGCCACCGCTCTGGAGTTGGCGCCACCGCTCTGGAGTTGGCGCCACCGCTCTGGAGTTGGCACCACCGCTCTGGAGTTGGCGCCACCGCTCTGGAGTTGGCACCACCGCTCTGGAGTTGGCACCACCGCTCTGGAGTTGGCACCACCGCTCTGGAGTTGGCACCACCGCTCTGGAGTTGGCACCACCGCTCTGGAGTTGGCACCACCGCTCTGGAGTTAGTACCACCGCTCTGGAGTTAGTACCACCGCTCTGGAGTTAGTACCACCGCTCTGGAGTTAGTACCACCGCTCTGGAGTTGGTACCACCGCTCTGGAGTTGGTACCACCGCTCTGGAGTTGGTACCACCGCTATGGAGTTGGTACCACCGCTATGGAGTTGGTACCACCGCTCTTGATTAAGCTTTACGTATCGGCCTCGAGGCCTTCGTCAGATTTCAACCTATTCGACCCTGCTCTCCTCCCTTTCCGTATTTTATGACTCACACTGTTCCCGTTCCTTCCTCTTCCTCTTGCTCCGTGGCTGAGTGATTCATTGCGAGCTTACAGAACAGGGATGCGGGCAGCTGAGCGTTTTGTTTTTGAAAAACTCAACTTCTGGAGGACCTACCATCCTTCCACTCCCTCCTCTCTACCTCTGGATCTGCTGCTAAAGCCACTTTCTTTCACTCTAAATGTCAAGCTTCTGCCTTTAACCCTAGGAAACTATTTTCCACCTTCTCCTCCCTCCTAAATCCTCCACCCCCTCTGCGGAAGACTTTGCCAACCACTTTGAAAAGAAGGTTGACAACATCCGCTTTTAATTCACTCGGCAAATTGAGTCCACTGGTCTCACTCACGCATGACTACCCTCCAGACGACATCCTGTGACTAGTGAGGTCTGCCCGCTCGACTCCCCCCCCCCCATCCCCTCCTCCAGACCATCTCTGGAGACCTTCCTCCCATTCCTCACTTCCCTCATCAGCTCATCCCTGACCACTGGCTCTGTCCTCTCCAACTTCAAAATGGACGGAGTCCCTCCCCTCAAGAAACCAAAAATTCAACAAAAACTTTCTGTATCCCTTTCTATTCTTTCCAAAAACACAACGAGACTCTGACCAACACTCTCGTTATCTTGCTCAGAACAAGTCAGGCTACAAGACGGGTCACTTAACCGAGACTGCTCTCCTCTTGTGTCACGGAGGCTCTCCGCACTGCCAAAGCAGACTCTTTCTGCTCTGTTCTCCCTCCTAAATCTATATCCCGCTGCCTTCCGACACTGTGAACCCTGATCCTCTTACCCCCACCATCTCAGAGCTGGGTGTCTCCGGCTCTGCACACTCCTGGATTACATCCTACCTGGCGGGCCGCTCCCTACCAGGTGACGTGGAGAGGATTTGTGTCTGCACCGCGTATTCGCACTACTGGTGTCCCCCAGGGATCGGTTCTAGGCCCTCTCCTCTTCTCTCTACACACCAAGTCACTTGGCTCTGTCATATCCTCACATGGCCTCTCCTATCATTGCTATGCGGATGACACAACTACTTTTCTCCTTCCCACCCCCCCCTCTTCTGAAACCCAGTGGTGACACGCATCTCTGTGTGCCTGGCAGATATCTCTGCTTGGGTGTCGGGCAAAGAGCCTTGGCTTATCCAGGCACTCGTCATCTCCTCCAGTCTGGACTGCTACAACTGCCTGTTGGCTGGGCTCTGCCATCAAACCCTTGCAATTTACCCAGAACGCTGCAGCCCGCCTGGTGTTCAACCTTCCCAGGTTCTCCCATGTCTCCCTGCTCCTCCCATGTCTCCCTGCTCCTCCCATGTCTCCCTGCTCCTCCCATGTCACCCTGCTCCTCCCATGTCACCCTTCTCCTCCCATGTCACCCTTCTCCTCCCATGTCACCCTGCTCCTCCCATGTCACCCTGCTCCTCCCATGTCACCCTGCTCCTCCCTGCTCCTCCCATGTCACCCTGCTCCTCCCATGTCACCCTGCTCCTCCCTGCTCCTCCCATGTCACCCTGCTCCTCCCATGTCACCCTGCTCCTCCCATGTCACCCTGCTCCTCCCTGCTCCTCCCATGTTACCCTGCTCCTCCCATGTCACCCTGCTTCTCCCATGTCACCCTGCTCCTCCCATGTCACCCTGCTCCTCCCTGCTCCTCCCATGTCACCCTTCTCCTCCCATGTCACCCTGCTCCTCCCATGTCACCCTGCTCCTCCCATGTCACCCTTCTCCTCCCATGTCACCCCGCTCCTCCCATGTCACCCTGCTCCTCCCATGTCACCCTGCTCCTCCCTGCTCCTCCCATGTCACCCTGCTCCTCCCATGTCACCCTGCTCCTCCCTGCTCCTCCCATGTCACCCTGCTCCTCCCATGTCACCCTTCTCCTCCCATGTCACCCCGCTCCTCCCATGTCACCCTGCTCCTCCCTGCTCCTCCCATGTCACCCCGCTCCTCCCATGTCACCCTGCTCCTCCCTGCTCCTCCCATGTTACCCTGCTCCTCCCTGCTCCTCCCATGTCACCCTGCTCCTCCCTGCGCTTCCCATGTTACCCTGCTCCTCCCTGCTCCTCCCATGTCACCCCGCTCCTCCCATGTCACCCTGCTCCTCCCATGTCACCCTTCTCCTCCCTGCTCCTCCCATGTCACCCTGCTCCTCCCATGTCACCCTGCTCCTCCCTGCTCCTCCCATGTCACCCTGCTCCTCCCATGTCACCCTTCTCCTCCCATGTCACCCCGCTCCTCCCATGTCACCCTGCTCCTCCCTGCTCCTCCCATGTTACCCTGCTCCTCCCTGCTCCTCCCATGTCACCCTGCTCCTCCCTGCTCCTCCCATGTTACCCTGTTCCTCCCTGCTCCTCCCATGTTACCCTGCTCCTCCCTGCTCCTCCCATGTCACCCTGCTCCTCCCATGTCACCCTGCTCCTCCCATGTCACCCTGCTCCTCCCATGTCATCCTGCTCCTCCCATGTCACCCTTCTCCTCCCTGCTCCTCCCATGTCACCCTGCTCCTCCCATGTCACCCTGCTCCTCCCATGTCACCCTGCTCCTCCCATGTTACCCTGCTCCTCCCATGTCACCCTGCTCCTCCCATGTCACCCTGCTCCTCCCATGTCACCCTTCTCCTCCCATGTCACCCTGCTCCTCCCTCCTCCTCCCATGTTACCCTGCTCCTCCCTGCTCCTCCCATGTCACCCTGCTCCTCCCATGTCACCCTGCTCCTCCCATGTCACCCTGCTCCTCCCTGCTCCTCCCATGTCACCCTGCTCCTCCCATGTCATCCTGCTCCTCCCATGTCACCCTGCTCCTCCCTGCTCCTCCCATGTCACCCTGCTCCTCCCATGTCACCCTGCTCCTCCCATGTCACCCTGCTCCTCCCTGCTCCTCCCATGTCACCCTGCTCCTCCCATGTCACCCTGCTCCTCCCTGCTCCTCCCATGTTACCCTTCTCCTCCCATGTCACCCCGCTCCTCCCATGTCACCCTGCTCCTCCCTGCTCCTCCCATGTCACCCTGCTCCTCCCATGTCACCCTGCTCCTCCCTGCTCCTCCCATGTCACCCTGCTCCTCCCATGTCACCCTTCTCCTCCCATGTCACCCCGCTCCTCCCATGTCACCCTGCTCCTCCCTGCTCCTCCCATGTTACCCTGCTCCTCCCTGCTCCTCCCATGTCACCCTGCTCCTCCCTGCTCCTCCCATGTTACCCTGTTCCTCCCTGCTCCTCCCATGTTACCCTGCTCCTCCCATGTCACCCTGCTCCTCCCATGTCACCCTGCTCCTCCCATGTCACCCTGCTCCTCCCATGTCATCCTGCTCCTCCCATGTCACCCTTCTCCTCCCTGCTCCTCCCATGTCACCCTGCTCCTCCCATGTCACCCTGCTCCTCCCATGTCACCCTGCTCCTCCCATGTCACCCTGCTCCTCCCATGTCACCATGTCACCCTGCTCCTCCCATGTCACCCTGCTCCTCCCATGTCACCCTTCTCCTCCCATGTCACCCTGCTCCTCCCTCCTCCTCCCATGTTACCCTGCTCCTCCCTGCTCCTCCCATGTCACCCTGCTCCTCCCATGTCACCCTGCTCCTCCCATGTCACCCTGCTCCTCCCTGCTCCTCCCATGTCACCCTGCTCCTCCCATGTCATCCTGCTCCTCCCATGTCACCCTGCTCCTCCCTGCTCCTCCCATGTCACCCTGCTCCTCCCATGTCACCCTGCTCCTCCCATGTCACCCTGCTCCTCCCTGCTCCTCCCATGTCACCCTGCTCCTCCCATGTCACCCTGCTCCTCCCTGCTCCTCCCATGTTACCCTTCTCCTCCCATGTCACCCCGCTCCTCCCATGTCACCCTGCTCCTCCCTGCTCCTCCCATGTCACCCTGCTCCTCCCTGCTCCTCCCATGTCACCCTGCTCCTCCCATGTCACCCTGCTCCTCCCTGCTCCTCCCATGTCACCCTGCTCCTCCCATGTCACCCTGCTCCTCCCATGTCACCCTTCCTCTCCCATGTCACCCCGCTCCTCCCATGTCACCCTGCTCCTCCCTGCTCCTCCCATGTCACCCTGCTCCCCCCTGCTCCTCCCATGTTACCCTGCTCCTCCCATGTCACCCTGCTCCTCCCATGTCACCCTGCTCCTCCCTGCTCCTCCCATGTCACCCTGCTCCTCCCATGTCACCCTGCTCCTCCCATGTCACCCTGCTCCTCCCTGCTCCTCCCATGTCACCCTGCTCCTCCCATGTCACCCTGCTCCTCCCATGTCACCCTGCTCCTCCCATGTCACCCTTCTCCTCCCATGTCACCCCGCTCCTCCCATGTCACCCTGCTCCTCCCTGCTCCTCCCATGTCACCCCGCTCCTCCCATGTCACCCTGCTCCCCCCTGCTCCTCCCATGTTACCCTGCTCCTCCCATGTCACCCTGCTCCTCCCATGTCACCCTGCTCCTCCCTGCTCCTCCCATGTCACCCTGCTCCTCCCATGTCACCCTGCTCCTCCCTGCTCCTCCCATGTCACCCTGCTCCTCCCATGTCACCCTGCTCCTCCCATGTCATCCTGCTCCTCCCATGTCACCCTGCTCCTCCCTGCTCCTCCCATGTCACCCTGCTCCTCCCATGTCACCCCGCTCCTCCCATGTCACCCTGCTCCTCCCATGTCACCCCGCTCCTCCTCACACTCCACTGGCTTTCAATCTAATCTCAACTACAAGGCCATGATTCTTTCCTACGGAGCAGCAAGAGGAACTCGGGCTATGCCCAAACGCTACACCCCAACCTAAATACTCAGTTTTGGCCCTCCCACTCCTACAGGAGGGCAGCTGCCATCTCAGCCCAGTCAGAGCTCTGTCCTGGCACCCCAATGGTGGAACCAGCTTCCCCTCTGACGCTAGGACAGCAGAGTCCCTGCCCAGCTTCTCCCCTGACACTAGGACAGCAGAGTCCCTGCCCAGCTTCTCCCCTGACGCTAGGACAGCAGAGTCCCTGCCCAGCTTCCCCCCCTGACACTAGGACAGCAGAGTCCCTGCCCAGCTTCCCCCCCTGACACTAGGACAGCAGAGTCCCTGCCCAGCTTCCCCGACTGAAGTAAGGACAGCAGAGTCCCTGCCCAGCTTCCCCGACTGAAGTAAGGACAGCAGAGCCCCTGCCCAGCTTCCCCCCTGACACTAGGACAGCAGAGTCCCTGCCCAGCTTCCCCCCTGACACTAGGACAGCAGAGTCCCTGCCCAGCTTCCCCGACTGAAGTAAGGACAGCAGAGCCCCTGCCCAGCTTCCCCCCTGACACTAGGACAGCAGAGTCCCTGCCCAGCTTCCCCCCTGACACTAGGACAGCAGAGTCCCTGCCCAGCGTCCCCCCCTGACACTAGGACAGCAGAGTCCCTGCCCAGCGTCCCCCCTGACACTAGGACAGCAGAGTCCCTGCCCAGCGTCCCCCTGACACTAGGACAGCAGAGTCCATCTTCTGAAGACATCTGAACCCCCTCCCCCCTCTTCAGAGGATCTTAAATAGTCCACAACTAGGTGGACCAGTTCCACAACATCCTCCTCACCCCCCCAAAAAAATTATGTTCCTTCCATGAACTAACACTTGACTTTCTCCTCTTCCTAGCTCTGACTGTACTTTATTGAAGAAAAATGTAAATATTGTGATATGTGGTTGTCTCACCTAGCTATCTGAACATGAATGTACTGACTATGACTGGTCCACCTAGCTATCTGAACATGAATGTACTGACTATGACTGGTCCACCTAGCTATCTGAAGATGAATGTACTGACTATGACTGGTCCACCTAGCTATCTGGAGATGAATGTACTGACTATGACTGGTCCACCTAGCTATCTGTAGATGAATGTCCTGACTATGACTGGTCCACCTAGCTATCTGAAGATGAATGTCCTGACTATGACTGGTCCACCTAGCTATCTGTAGATGAATGTCCTGACTATGACTGGTCCACCTAGCTATCTGAAGATGAATGTCCTGACTATGACTGGTCCACCTAGCTATCTGGAGATGAATGTACTGACTATGACTGGTCCACCTAGCTATCTGGAGATGAATGTACTGACTATGACTGGTCCACCTAGCTATCTGTAGATGAATGTACTGACTATGACTGGTCCACCTAGCTATCTGAAGATGAATGTACTGACTATGACTGGTCCACCTAGCTATCTGGAGATGAATGTACTGACTAGGACTGGTCCACCTAGCTATCTGAAGATGAATGTACTGACTATGACTGGTCCACCTAGCTATCTGGAGATGAATGTACTGACTATAGGTAAACAAAGGTAGAAATATACAACATCCTTATTTAGCGTATTTGAGTATTCTAATGCACCCCGCCCCCAAACAAGACAACATTTGGTTGGTCCGGGCCAGACCACATCTGAACCAATCATAGACGTCTTATGTTTGACCATTTTGTACAGTACATTATCCTCTAGTGCTCTACTGTTCTGTACGGTCTGTGATTGGTTCAGATTTGGTCCAGCCAGGGCGAACTGACTAAATGTCAACTACTGTTTAATGGCTGTCCGGTGGGTGGGTTTCAGTAAGAGCTGGGATAGGTGACTTTAGCTGGAGGGGGGGGGCGGACGACATCATCCAATTTGAAATGTGTTGTTATTAGTTGTCAGGGAGTCTTTTTCTTCCTGTCTTTCTAATACCTTTTTAAAGACTTCTTCTGGTAGATGTTGTCTAAGACCACTTTTTTAATCTGTTTGACAAGAACTCAAGGCCTTTCCTCATTCTTTTTAAGATACGTGTGTGTAGTTTTGTATGCATTTATTTCTCAAATACACTATTAGCTTTAATTTGACACGCATGACAATAAAGAATCATTTTTTTTTTTTACACAGGTGTCAGCCGTTTTGGTCAAATCAAGAAATCTGTAACCATGTCGGGGTGAGATGGTCACACCCTGTCTAGCCGATGTCTGGCATATGTTTCATAACTAGAATCCACGTTAACTAGTGTAGCCGTATAGAACTACCCATACATAGCACGCTGTCACATAATGTAAGTCATATTTCCAATAAGGGACATTGTCTAATAATAAGACAAAACACAACAAATGTAAGATTGTATAGCCTAAACACTGACAAATTCAACCAATCTCAAAACAACTCAACTTTGTGATCAACTACTGACGCGTCGTGTGTTTCCCAAACAGTAGAACCATAAATGGAACTAACCTGACATTGGTTATCCTAGGACGACGGTGAGCTGAAATCCTATACAGGTTTATGAGGCTGACATATTCAGTGTGACAACCTCCCGAACACAGTTTAAACCTCGGGACGGAAACTTGGACTGTTGTTGACAACTGTAAATGACTGTACCCAATTCTGCGGAACCACTAGTCATATGACTTTCCCTAACTGGTATTCTGCCAGAAGCGCGCGTGATGACGTCACTTTGTATGGTAATGCGGGAAGACTTCAAAATAAAAGCTTGCATTTCTAAATATTGCAACGTGAATAACTCATTCAAAAGATATTGAATTTTAATCAACGGGCCACTTTTAATGTAACAACAAGAAAAGGCAATGAGTAATTTCTTTTTTTTTTTTTTTTTTTAAATATGATGGTTTTAAAAAAAGACCAACAATGGAAAAATTACTATGTTGACATGGGTATTTTGAGAATCTAAAGATAACTTTTCTACCTGCCTAAAGTGATGTGGGAAATACTCTGTAGGATCTCTACGAAACAAAGACAGTTCGTTTTGGAAGGGGCCTGTGTTGCCAGGCCTGCTGCTGGCTTTTAAAGGGGATTTTTTTTCTGCCACGGCATATAGGCATTACTATATTAACAACGTTGTGTGTTTTTTTTTGTCATAAACATCACAATTATCCAAGCTAGAATTGGCAAATTTTCATTTCACTGGTACAATCGGGAAGTTTCAACTCCCCTGTGTATTCGTCTGCTCATAGTGATCATAAGGTAATGCCGTAGATACCAGCCTGCTAGGTAGATGGGGACGCGCCCACTAACTTGGATGATGGTGTTGTGTACTTCGATCGAACAACACACATCTCAGAAACTTCTCTATGCATTTCTTTCTTTCTTTTTTTTAAGCGTTTGTTTTTCACTAACATTTGTCATCATGCCTGTTTGGTTTTTCTGTGCCTGGCTGTGTTAATTACAAACAAGCGTGAAAATGAGTTACCTTTCACAGTTCTACCTAGCAGAAATTTACCCTGATGCTGCCAGTTGTTTCAAATCAAATCAAAATGTATTGGTCACATATACATGGTTAGCAGATGTTAATGCGAGTGTAGCGAAGTGCTTGTGCTTCTAGTTCCGACAGTGCAGTAATAACCAACGAGTAATCTAACAATTCCACAACAACCTAATAGACACAAATCTAAGTAAAGGAATGGAATAAGTATATATACATGTAAATATATGGATGAGCGATGACAGAGCGGCATAGGCAAGATGCAATAGATGGTATAAAATACAGTGTAGTCATATGGGATGAGTAATGCAAGATATGTAAACATTATTAAAGTGACATTGTTAAAGTTACTAGTGAGCCATTTGAGCCTCTCTGTGTTAGTGATGGCTGTTTAACAGTCTGATGGTCTTGAGATAGAAGCTGTTTTTCAGTCTCTCGGTACCAGCTTTGACGCACCTGTACTGACCTCGCCTTGTGGATGATAGCGGGGTGAACAGGCCGTGGCTCGGGTGGTTGTTGTTCTTGATTATCTTTTTGTCCTTCCTGTGACATCGGGTGCTGTAGGTGTCATGGAGGGCAGGTAGTTTGCCCCCGGTGATGCGTTGTGCAGACCGCACCACCCTCTGGAGAGCCCTGTGGTTGTGGGCGGTGCAGTTGCCGTATCAGGCGGTGATAGCCCGACAGGATGCTCTCAATTGTGCATCCGTGAACGTTTGTGAGGGTTTTAGGTGACAGGAGGCTGAATAAATTTGGCTTGAGGTTGAAGAGGCGTCGTTGCGCCTTCTTCACCACACTCTGTGTGGGTGGACTATTTCAGTTTGTCTGTGATGTGTACACAGAGGAACATAAAACTTTCCCCCTTCTCCACTGCTGTCCCGTCGATGTGGATATGGGGGGGGGGGGGGGTGCTCCCACTGCTGTTTCCTGAAGTCCACGATCATCTCCTTTGTTGTATTGACGTTGGGTGAGAGGTTATTTTCCTGACACCACACTCCGAGAGCCCACACCTCCTCCCTGTAGGCTGTCTCGTCGTTGTTGGTAATCAAGCCTATTACTGGTGTGTCGTCCGCAAACTTGATGATTGAGTTGAAGGGGTGCATGGCCATGCAGTCATGGGTGAGCAGGGAGTACAGGAAGGGGCTGAGCACGCACCCTTGTGGGGCCCCTGTGTTGAGGATCAGCGAAGTGGAGGTGTTGTTTCCTACCTTCACCATCTGGGAGGCGGTCGTTCAGGATTGTGTGAATGGAGTTGCTTTGATCAAGTGTGTGTGTGTGTGTGTTTAACAGAGAGAGAGAGAGAGAGAGAATAGATATTATGAATTTAAATGTATTTTAAGCCGTGTATACACTTGACGCTTGCACAAAACATTAAGAACTCCTTCCTAATGTTGAATTGCACCCCTCCCTTTTTGCCCTCAGAACAGCCTCAATTCATCAGGGCATGGACACTAACAATGTTCATAATGTTTTGTACACTCAGTGTACATGTGATTTCTGCGATGGAAAGGACAGGGACTCATTGTGTTCAGATCTAGCTGGTCGAGGACTCATTGTGTTCAGATCTAGCTGGTCGGGGACTCATTGTGTTCAGATCTAGCTGGTCGAGGACTCATTGTGTTCAGATCTAGCTGGTCGGGGACTCATTGTGTTCAGATCTAGCTGGTCGGGGACTCATTGTGTTCAGATCTAGCTGGTCGGGGACTCATTGTGTTCAGATCTAGCTGGTCAGGGACTCATTGTGTTCAGATCTAGCTGGTCGGGGACTCATTGTGTTCAGATCTAGCTGGTCGGGGACTCATTGTGTTCAGATCTAGCTGGTCGGGGACTCATTGTGTTCAGATCTAGCTGGTCAGGGACTCATTGTGTTCAGATCTAGCTGGTCAGGGACTCATTGTGTTCAGATTCCTCCTCAGTCTGGATGGAATCAGGCTACTGAAGGTCCATACAGGTCCAACAGTGTGTAATGTCATTTTTCATTTTTAAAAGGACAACTTCCGTATCCTTTTCTACCACCAACTTTACCCGTTGCACTTGAAAGATCGTCTCTTCCTTTCTGCTTGAAGTCCCGCTAGCTAGCTAATAAAATGGACGCCAGTGGTAGGAGACTTTGGACAAAGTTGGAGACCAAAATGTTTGCTGGCATTGTGGTCAGACATTACTTTACAGTAGCTACCCGGGGGGTAAAAGGGCCATATTTGAAGGCGTAGCCAGGAAGATTAGAGGGGAAAGGATACCTGGCTCCTGTACCAGCGAAATATTCAACATTTGAAAGGGGTGTACACAAGAAGGCAAAAGATGATAACAATCGGAGCGAGAATGGAAGGGTGGCATGTCCACTTTTTTTATGTGCTGGACAGTGTGTTAGGCGGTCGACCAACAATCCATCAATCGGTGGTCCTGGATAGCGCAGACACCGATAATGAGGATGATAATGACGGGGACAGTCTGGAGCTTGAAAGTAATGTTAACTAGTTAACTAGCTGGTGTAACAGTATAAATTTAGACCGTCCCCTCGCCCATACCCGGGCGCGAACCAGGGACCCTCTGCACACATCAACAACAGTCACCCCTCGAAGCATCGTTACCCATCGCTACACAAAAGCCGCGGCCCTCGCAGAGCAAGGGTAACCACTACTTCAAGGTCTCAGAGCAAGTGACGTCACCGATTGAAACGCTATTTAGCGCGCATCACCGCTAACTAAGCTAGCTGTTTCACATCCGTTACACTGGCTAACGTGTTGCTAAATTGCATGCTATGTTTATTATCTTGAAGTTAGCTAGCTATTGTTATTTAACTAGCTGTTATCCTTATCATCAACATTGTTAGCTAGCTATGTTGACTAGCCGTTATAACATTAGCTAATAATAGGAATGTAGCTCATTTCTTCTCCATACAGTAATTTATGCTTGGCCTCCTAAGTTAGATGGGTAATGTGCCAGCTCTACTGTGGGGGCTCTATTAGGACACAGATAAAGCAACTTGTGATGAACGTCACGGGGGTGTTGTAAGTGCAGCTATGAGCTTGAATGCTCCTTTCAAATAAATATTTGAGGGTCTTATTCCAGTGACACGATGATCGATGCTTGACAAATACAAATATTTTCGCTTTTATCCATAATAATCTCATCATGTAGAGTAGCCTACCCAGCACTGTATGTGTGAGCTGTTGGCTAGAGAGCAGGCACTAAGACCAGAGTAGCTGTTAGATAGAGAGCAGGCACTAAGACCAGAGTAGTTGTTAGCTAGAGCGCAGGCACTAAGACCAGAGTAGCTGTTAGCTAGAGAGCAGGCACTAAGACCAGAGTAGCTGTTAGCTAGAGAGCAGGCACTAAAACCAGAGTAGTTGTTAGCTAGAGAGCAGGCACTAAGACCAGAGTAGCTGTTTAGCTAGAGAGCAGGCACTAAGACCAGAGTAGCTGTTAGCTAGAGAGCAGGCACTAAGACCAGAGTAGCTGTTAGCTAGAGAGCAGGCACTAAGACCAGAGTAGCTGTTTAGCTAGAGAGCAGGCACTAAGACCAGAGTAGCTGTTTAGCTAGAGAGCAGGCACTAAGACCAGAGTAGCTGTTAGCTAGAGAGCAGGCACTAAGACCAGAGTAGCTGTTAGCTAGAGAGCAGGCACTAAGACCAGAGTAGCTGTTAGCTAGAGAGCAGGCACTAAGACCAGAGTAGCTGTTAGCTAGAGAGCAGGCACTAAGACCAGAGTAGCTGTTAGCTAGAGAGCAGGCACTAAAACCAGAGTAGCTGTTAGCTAGAGCGCAGGCACTAAGACCAGAGTAGCTGTTAGCTAGAGAGCAGGCACTAAGACCAGAGTAGCTGTTAGCTAGAGAGCAGGCACTAAGACCAGAGTAGCTGTTAGCTAGAGAGCAGGCACTAAGACCAGAGTAGCTGTTAGCTAGAGAGCAGGCACTAAGACCAGAGTAGCTGTTAGCTAGAGAGCAGGCACTAAGACCAGAGTAGCTGTTAGCTAGAGAGCAGGCACTAAGACCAGAGTAGCTGTTAGCTAGAGAGCAGGCACTAAGACCAGAGTAGCTGTTAGCTAGAGAGCAGGCACTAAGACCAGAGTAGCTGTTAGCTAGAGAGCAGGCACTAAGACCAGAGTAGCTGTTAGCTAGAGAGCAGGCACTAAAACCAGAGTAGCTGTTAGCTAGAGCGCAGGCACTAAGACCAGAGTAGCTGTTAGCTAGAGAGCAGGCACTAAGACCAGAGTAGCTGTTAGCTAGAGAGCAGGCACTAAGACCAGAGTAGCTGTTAGCTAGAGAGCAGGCACTAAGACCAGAGTAGCTGTTAGCTAGAGAGCAGGCACTAAGACCAGAGTAGCTGTTAGCTAGAGAGCAGGCACTAAGACCAGAGTAGCTGTTAGCTAGAGAGCAGGCACTAAGACCAGAGTAGCTGTTAGCTAGAGAGCAGGCACTAAGACCAGAGTAGCTGTTAGCTAGAGCGCAGGCACGAAGACCAGAGTGTGAATATTTACTATTTAATGCAACAGTGACAAAACTATCAGTATAGTGTAACATGGAAACACATCAAACTTTAGATTCTTATTCGGTGCATGAAATATTAAGTGAAAAAAATACATTAACACTGATTTTTATCCACAACAAGTCAGTTTGGTGGAATCACTATTATAACCATCCTATTGAAGTAAACATGGAGTTAAGTGGTGGCGTTGTGTGGTCCTCCCACTACGACTCCTTGGGAAAACCTACAGTTTATTAGGTTACAGATCAAATAAGTTACGATGAACTTCCCAGGGGGGTGAAAGGTCACGGTGATGAGCTTGATGCTCCTTTCCAACGAATATCCAGGGTCTTATTCTGATGACACGATGATCGATGATTGACTGTCAATTTGACAAATACAAATAATCTTGCTCTTTAGTCCATAATAATCTCATCGTGAAGGCTATATACGTGCGCTCTGACCAACAGTACTGTATCTACACCCGGGGTGCTGCTGGCTAGAGAGCACAGGCCAATACTAGAGGGGGCACTGTACTAGAGGGGGCACCCGGGGTGCTGTACTAGAGGGGGCACCCGGGGTGCTGTACTAGAGGGGGCACCCGGGGCTGCTGAGGGGGCACCCGGGTGCTGTACTAGAGGGGGCACCCGGGGTGCTGTACTAGAGGGGGCACACGGGGTGCTGTACTAGAGGGGGCACCCGGGGTGCTGTACTAGAGGGGGCACCCGGGGTGCTGTACTAGAGGGGGCACCCGGGGTGCTGTACTAGAGGGGGCACCCGGGGTGCTGTACTAGAGGGGGCACCCGGGGTGCTGTACTAGTGGGGGCACCCGGGGTGCTGTACTAGAGGGGGCACCCGGGGTGCTGTACTAGAGGGGACACCCGGGGTGCTGTACTAGAGGGGGCACCCGGGGTGCTGTACTAGAGGGGGTGCTGTACTAGAGGGGGCACCCGGGGTGCTGTACTAGAGGGGGCACCCGGGGTGCTGTACTAGAGGGGGTGCTGTACTAGAGGGGGCACCCGGGGTGCTGTACTAGAGGGGGCACCCGCAATATAATGCTAAATGTTCTTTAGAGTTAAAAATTCGATGGAAACCCACTTAACAATAAATGTTTTATTAGGTAAAATAGGAATTTAACCCATAAAAGGTATTTTTATGTGCACTAAATCGTCAAGCACAGCCTTTTAATCTGCAACAAGTCAATTGATTTGAAACATCTCTGGTGGGGAAATGAGCGGAGTTTTTATGCAGATCTATACATTTTGGCATGAAAATCTGTCGCCAATTGAATGGAAACCTTGAAATTCCGTTACCAAAAAAAAAAAACACATATCTTGAAGATATTTTCACAAGTTTCTTGATGAATTAAGTGATTCAAACTCGTAATTCTGTTAACAAATTGGTACCGGAATTACTGCAATTGAATTGGCTAAATCATAGTAGTCACCTGCTACTGTCCTTCCTTCCACTGAGAGAGAGAGAGGTAAAGAAAGATGTAGAACATATTATACAAAATAACTCCACACACAGCCATTAATGTCTAAACTGCTGGCAACCAAAGTGAGTACACCCCTAAGTGAATATGTCCAAATTGGGCCCAATTAGCCATTTTCCCTCCCCGGTGTCATGTGACTCGTTAGTGTTTACAAGGTCTCAGGTGTGAATGGGGAGCAGGTGTGTTAAATTTGGTGTCATCGCTCACACACTCCCTCATACTGTCTGGTCACTGGAAGTTCAACATGGCACCTCATGGCAAAGAACTCTCTGAGGATCTGAAAATAAGAATTGTTGCTCTACATTTTACATTTCATACAATTTGGACATTTTCACTTAGGGGTGTACTCACTTTTGTTGCCAGCGGTTTAGACATTAATGGCTGTGTGTTGAGTTATTTTGAGGGGACAGCAAATTTACAGTGTTATATAAGCTGTACACTCACTACTTTATATTGTAGCAAAGTGTCATTTCTTCACATGAAAAGATATACTGAAATATTTACAAAAATGTGAGGGGTGTACTCACTTTTGTGATATACTGTATATATATAGAGAGAGAGAGAGAGCTCAAAAGAGATGGAGAGATGGAGAAGGGAAAGCAAGAGAGAGGGGGAGAGAAACAATGAGGGAGAGAGAGAGAGAGAGAGAGACAGACAACGAGGAGAGAGTAAAAGTGAGAGTCAATATGGGGGCGAGAGTCAGACATAATGTTAACAGCTGATGTTAAGTTTCACAATCCTAGAATAATTCAATGTCATTGTGAAACAGACAGTTCCCTATTCCGTGGTAGCGGGGTGATGCCATGTAGTGAGGTCATCAATACGCAAACATTCGACAGGAAATTAAACTAAAGGATCGTGCTGAAGGACATCCACCTAAAAATGTATTTTTTATTTATTCATAAGAGAGAACTTTATTGTGCCACTTACAGAATGTGTCATTGTCATATTGTGTTTTCAATTACCACAGTTAATAACAGTTACCACAGGGAATTACCTTTTTTTTTTTTTAAACATTGTCATTCTCACTAACCCACTCCTTCTTTTTTTAACAAATACAATTTATTTAT
>NC_088414.1:45540611-45580611 GCF_034236695.1 Oncorhynchus nerka
TCCACAGCTCTCCGCCATAATCATGCGATTGCCTCTCCTCTACTCAGCACCTCCCAAAGCCCCCTGGCTCCTAACTAACCTTCCTTGACCCCAACCTTATACATTACTCTTACAGACACCCATTAACATCTGGTGTAGAAACCAGACTATGACACTCCTCGTGTCTCTAGTATAACTGATGATTAACAATATATTTTTTTAAAGTTTAGAAATCAGAAACCCATCGTTGGAATTTAAATAGAATTGGCCCCAAACCCTGGTCCGTAAGTTCCTCTCAAAGTGCATTGGAAGAGAAGGTCCCAAACGAGGGACCTTGTATCCTCTTCTCCTTTGCTCTTAGATAAAGGAGATAAGGAAACAAAACGCTCTTAGAAAGGAGATAAGGAAACAAGGACAGAGGAAGCAAGAATTTGACAGCTATCGGTAGTAATGTTTTCAGGGACCCATATCCAAGTTGAGGCTCAGAGCTGATTTAGGATCAGTTTGGCATTTTTAGATCTTAATAAATATGAATATATGAACAGAGGGGAACTGATCATAGATCAGCACTTTTAGAATACGGGCCGTAGCTTCGGTTTGAAGGTCTCGAGCGAGGTCATCGTCTCTCGGGGTCAAGTCGAGTTCAAGGGGGTCACGTGGAGGAGCTGTCCTGGCTTGTCCGATTCCGATTGGTGGAGCTGAGCGTCTCCAGTTGCTGAGCTCGCTCAGTGTGGACGTTGAGCAGCGTGGCGTTCTCCTCCGACAGGACACGGAACTCATCCTCCAGACAGGCCATTTCCACGGCAACAAACTCGTCCCCCGCCAGCTCTGCCAGCAGCTCACGCCTGGAGAGTAAAGGGGGGAGGTTAAAGGTGCCAGTGGGAACCAGGTGAATTCACAGATTAAAAGCTGGGCCATGGGGCAAACGTAGGGCATTTACGTAGGGAATAGGGTTTCATTTGGGACGCAACTACAAGTGCCTTCAATGCCAGATGTTTATGTGAATGGGACTTCCTGGTTTAAATGGTTAGATAAGTCAAGTAAGTAGTCTGGCAGCCAGCGTGTTGTGACCTAATCTGGCAGACCGCCATCCCACTCTCTAAACAAACTATGGCCTTTGGACTGTGGTAGTGGGGTGTGTGTGTGTGTGTGTGTGTTGGTTCTTCTATCCTTGTGGGGACCTAAAATCCCCAGAAGTCCACAACAGGATATAGGTCGTAAAACAAGGGGGACATTCTCCCCATGAGGACAAAGGCTATTCTAAGTTTAGGGGTTTGGTATACAATTAGGGTTTGAATTGGGGTGAGGGGTATGGGGTTAAGGGGTTAGGGGTATGGGGTTAAGGGGTGAGGGTTAGGGTTAAGGGGTGAGGGGTTAGGGTTAAGGGGTGAGGGGTATGGGGTTAAGGGGTGAGGGTTAAGGTTAAGGGGTGAGGGGTATGGGGTTAAGGGGTGAGGGGTTAGGGTTAAGGTTAAGGGGTATGGGGTTAAGGGGTGAGGGGTTAGGGTTAAGGAAAATAGGATTTTGAAAGTAAATTCACTTGAGGTCCCTACGAGGATAGAACATATCGTATATCGGTGTCTCTGTTTGAATGTGTGTGGGTGTTTTTCCTGTGCCAACATGTGAGGCAGAGCAGGTGTTGCAATCCTAAACACTCGGCTCCTCTCTCTCTCACTCACTCACTCACCCCAACTCTCTCTCTCTCTGTCTCTCTCTCTGTCTCTGTCTCTCTCTCACTCTCTCTCTCTCTCTCTCTCTGTCTCTGTCTCTCACTCACCCTAACTCTCTCTCTCTCTGTCTCTCCAACTCTCTCTCTCTCTCACACACACCTACATACAGGTCTGGGATCAGTCTCAACGTCTGCAGGGGTGTTTACAGTTAACCAGTCTTTCAGACCAGTCACACATGATGTGTCATCTTCTTGTGTAATACTGTAATATCCGTAAGAGGTGTTGCATTGCACTGCAGTTCTCATCACCAGGTTCGCCATGAATATGTGTGCTTGATGATAAACATTGTGTTGTACTGTACTATACCCATCGATAGGCAGAAATGACAAAAATACAACTACAAAGTTACCCCCAAAGACTAACGTATCGAAATAAAATCTACGATACTTTAGCAATGTATTGTATTTAATTAAAATACTTGAAACCGGCCCGAACAGCAACATCGCTCTCAGTACCATTACAAAAAACACCTGATATGTTGTTGTCTATCAGCTGAATGTCACTCTGGATAAAAGCATTGGGAACAACTGCTCTTTCCAGGATGTCGACTGACTAGGTGAATCCAGGTGAAAGCTATGATCCCTTATTGATGTCACTCTGGATAAAAGCATTGGGAACAGCTGCTCTTTCATTCTTGACACACACTGACCAGGTGAATCCAGGTGAAAGATATGATCCCTTATTGATGTCACTTGTTAAATCTACTTCAAATCAGTGTACAGTCGTGGCCAAAAAGTTTTGAGAATGACACAAATATTAATTTTCACAAAGTCTGCTGTTTCAGTGTCTTTAGATATTTTTGTCAGATGTTACTATGGAATAATGAATTATAATTACAAGCATTTCATAAATGTCAAAGGCTTTTATTACATGAAGTTGATGCAAAAGAGTCAATATTTGCAGTGTTGACCCTTCTTTTTCAAGACCTCTGCAATCCGCCCTGGCATGCTGTCAATTAACTTCTGGGCCACATCCTGACTGATGGCAGCCCATTCTTGCACAATCAATGCTTGGAGTTTGTCAGAATTTGTGGGTTTTTGTTTGTCCACCAGCCTCTTGAGGATTGACCACAAGTTCTCAATGGGATTAAGGTCTGGGAAGTTTCCTGGCTGTGGACCCAAAATATCTATATTTTGTTCCTTGAGCCACTTAGTTATCACTTTGCCTTATGGCAAGGTGTCCATCATCCTGGAAAAGACATTGTTCGTCACCAAACTGTTCCTGGGTGGTTGGGAGAAGTTGCTCTCGGAGGATGTGTTGGTACCATTCTTTATTCATGGCTGTGTTCTTAGGCAAAATTGTGAGTCCATTCCTCAGACGAATTGAGCTTCTGAGGGCTAAAGGGGGGGGAGGAACTCAATATTAGGTGTTCCTAATGTTTTGTATACTCAGTGTTGTGGATGTAGCAGCCGCTCTTATCACACCATAGTGTGACAGACTGATACCAAGGTGAA
The DNA here is from genome assembly GCF_034236695.1 of Oncorhynchus nerka. Classification (NCBI taxonomy): domain Eukaryota; kingdom Metazoa; phylum Chordata; class Actinopteri; order Salmoniformes; family Salmonidae; genus Oncorhynchus; species Oncorhynchus nerka. The sequence continues at coordinate 45,543,775 of NC_088414.1, forward strand.
AGGGGGCCACTAATACAAAACAGAAAAGTATTTTATAAATACAAATTACAGCTTCCAAAAATAATCAACTCATTAAAAACAAAACTGCATTTATTTAACCAGGCAAGTCATTTAAGAACAAATTCTTATTTTCAATGACGGCCTAGGAACAGTGGGTTAACTGGTCTAGGAACAGTGGGTTAACTGGTCTAGGAACAGTGGGGTTAACTGGTCTAGGAACAGTGGGTTAACTGGTCTATGAACAGTGGGTTAACTGGTCTAGGAACAGTGGGGTTAACTGGTCAGGAACAGAAAGACTGGTCTTGGAACAGTGGGGATTAACTGGTCTAGGAACAGTGGGGCTTAACTGCCTGTTCCTGGGGCAGAAACCACTAGGCTACCTGCCTCTCTTTGACACTTGCAACCTTCCGGCTACCTGTCCAACACTCTAACCACTAGGCTACCTGCCTCCTCTACACTCTAACCACTAGGCTACCTGCCTCCCTCACTCTAACCACTAGGCTACCTGCCACCCCTCCACTCTAACCACTAGGCTACCCTGCCGCCCCTCCACTCTAACCACTAGGCTACCTGCCACCCCTCCACTCTAACCACTAGGCTACCTGCCTCCCCTCCACTCTAACCACTAGGCTACCTGCCTCCTCTACACTCTAACCACTAGGCTACCTGCCACCCCTCCACTCTAACCACTAGGCTACCTGCCTCCTCTACACTCTAACCACTAGGCTACCTGCCACCCCTCCACTCTAACCACTAGGCTACCTGCCACCCCTCCACTCTAACCACTAGGCTACCTGCCTCCTCTACACTAACCACTAGGCTACCTGCCACCCCTCCACTCTAACCACTAGGCTACCTGCCTCCTCTACACTCTAACCACTAGGCTACCTGCCTCCCCTCCACTCTAACCACTAGGCTACCTGCCTCCTCTACACTCTAACCACTAGGCTACCTGCCTCCCCTCCACTCTAACCACTAGGCTACCTGCCTCCTCTACACTCTAACCACTAGGCTACCTGCCTCCTCTACAATCTAACCACTAGTCTACCTGCCTCCCCTCCACTCTAACCACTAGGCTACCTGCCACCCCTCCACTCTAACCACTAGGCTACCCTGTCGCCCTATAGGGAGATGTTTTCCAGATAAATCATCTGGATTTCATGATATTCTTTAAAATGTACCCTTAAGGAAACACAAGACTCGTTCCCACAGTCTGTATTATTTTTCCTCCAGCCTCTTCGCAAACACGATTTCATACGTTGTTGTTTTGTATCAACAGATTCATCCACTGTGTGAACACTAGAGCTCTTCCAATGTTTCAGGACAAGCCTTAATTAACACAGACACAATACCTAAACATTGTATTTTACCTTCTGTTTGTTTTAATCCCTAATATTTCAGCCTTGTCACTCATCAGACACAGTTTTGGTGACCTACTGGAGGTACCTGGGATCCAAGGCCGTCTCCCATGCACTGTAAGGCTTTGTCCCATAGGGGGGTGCACAACCAGGCATTCCCACAGTGCAGGTAGGAGGGTTCCTTTTGCCCCTGCACATCGCCAACATGCATCATCCCGGGAAAAACTCCTCCTATGGAACCTTAGGGGAGGGGAACTAAATCTATGAAAACTCCTCCTATGGAACCTTAGGGGAGGGGAACTAAATCTATGAAAACTCCTCCTATGGAACCTTAGGGGAGGGGAACTAAATCTATGAAAACTCCTCCTATGGAACCTCAGGGGAGGGACATTAAATCTATGGAAAACTCCTCCTATGGAACCTCAGGGGAGGGGAATTAAATCTATGGAAAACTTGTCTACCATTTCCCTCGTCTTCTCTAACATTTTGCCCAAATATCTGAAGTAATATACAACCTTGTCTTTTCTGACATTTTGCCCAAATATCTAAACTAATATAGAACCTCGTCTTCTATCTCAGTGTAAATCCCTGTGCCACAATTCTCAAGTTTTCACAGGTGTCATTATTAACCTTTAACAGCATGTTGTAACCTAAAGCGGTAGACCGTACAGAACTCGGTAGTGAAAATGCATCTTCAACAACATTGTTGCCTTTTGACATAATGGCACCACCTAGTGTTTAATTAACAGCATTAATTAGCGCATCACTCCATATGTCATTATCACATAGCCTTGATTTGCATATTTCTCCATACGTCATTATCACACCGCCTTGATTTGCATATTTCTCCATACGTCATTATCACACCGCCTTGATTTGCATATATCTCCATACGTCATTATCACACCGCCTTGATTTGCATATTTCTCCATACGTCATTATCACACCGCCTTGATTTGCATATATCTCCATACGTCATTATCACACCGCCTTGATTTGCATATATCTCCATACGTCATTATTACATAGCTTTGATTTGCATATATCTCCATACGTCATTATCACACCGCCTTGATTTGCATATATCTCCATACGTCACTATCATAAAGTTTATACTTATTCCCCATTTCTTCAAATGACAAAAATGCCTCATTCTTGTGCAGGTCTCCCAGAGTATGAACCCCTTCTCTTACCCATTTTCCCCAAATGATTGACTCCTTCCCCAATAGAAGGATTATACCATTTAGAGGCATACATGTTTCTGTTGAGAGACTCTTTGATCCTTTAATGAAATGACAACCACACTTCTCTAGAACGGCATAGAATTGGATTGATGCCTTGTATTTCTGTATCGTCGGCTCGATTTTTGGGATAGAATATAGAAGGATCCGAAAGCAGCTGTCAAACCACGTTCCAACCCATCTCTCCTCAACATCCTCTCTTCTCCGGTACTGAAACATTCTAGATAGCTGGAAAGCTACATTGTACAGTTCCACATCTGGGAGTCCTATCCCTCCCTAGTCCTAACCCTCCCGAGTCCTAACCCTCCCTAATCCTAACCCTCCCGAGTCCTAACCCTCCCGAGTCCTAACCCTCCCGAGTCCTAAACCTCCCTAATCCTAACCCTCCCGAGTCCTAACCCTCCCTAATCCTAACCCTCCCTAGGCCTAACCCTCCCTAGTCCTAACCCTAAACTGCGCTCTGATTTTGCTGATCATCATTAGTCGCCTAGCAAACTTGCCAACTGCTGGTCGCTAATGGCCTGGTACTCAGCACTCTATTGTCCCTCTAATCACTCTGACATCAATGCAATTGTATTCGGAAATCAAATCATACACTCGATGAGAGGTAATGAGCTCATGTTGCGCAACATTTCTATAGGCTGTGCAATTGCGTGAGAAAACAGAGTGATGGCCTCTATTAAAAAGAGGAGGATCCCATCAGCTTTCTATAGGCTAGGCCTACTATACTTATTTCTCAACTTTCCTAGTATTACAGTATGACATAGCACTGTGATAAAGTCTCTCACCACTACACTGGGAGTTATTAATAGGAATACCATAGTGAAAACGTCTATCATACATGTCAGATTTCAATACTGGCAAAATGTCATAAGTCAGGAGGATGTCTTCTCTCGAATGTGCCATTGATCATATCTGTGCAATATTCCTACCAATTTAACGGAGGGTTTAGCAAATTTTCCTATTTTTCTGCCGTTGCCAGAGACGTTATAGACAGGAGATAGGAAACCAATGAACAAACCAACGACCAATCGCGTTCACGTTGACATGCTGCGTCACGCGGTTGCTATCGTCACACAATCCCTTCTCAAGGTCAGTGGATATGTCGAGAAAACGCGCCTATTTTTGTCCAAAGAAGAAGAAGCCTGAAGGAGGAGAGATTACTAGAAACTAACTCGGTTTTCCCTTTTATCTGTGGATTCATTGTCAGAGTAGAGGACCTTACGGTTAAATAACAACCCAATGTTTATATCTCAGGAAAAAAATGGCTAGCAACAGCAAACTAGCTGTTAATATAATATTAATATAGTTGCTTCAGAGTTGGTTTTGACATTTCAACCTGCGTGTCCTGATCGCGTCTGGTGTGGACGGACAATATTTACATGTGCACGATTCATCCTGGTCCCTTTGCAGAAAAACAGCCCCAAAGCATGATGTTTCCACCCCCATGCTTCACAGTAGGTATGGTGTTCTTTGGATGCAACTCAGCATTCTTTGTCCTCCAAACACGACGAGTTGAGTTTTTACCAAAAAGTTCTATTTTGGTTTCATCTGACAATCTCCCAATCTTCTTCTGGATCATCCAAATGCTCTCTAGCAAACTTCAGACGGGCCTGGACATGTACTGGCTTAAGCAGGGGGACATGTCTGGCACTGCAGGATTTGAGTCCCTGGTGGCATAGTGTGTTACTGATGGTAGGCTTTGTTACTTTGGTCCCAGCTCTCTGCAGGTCATTCACTAGGTCCCCCCGTGTGGTTCTGGGATTTTTGCTCACTGTTCTTGTGATCATTTTGACCCCACGGGATGAGATCTTGTGTGGAGCCCCAGATCGAGGGAGATTATCAGTGGTCTTGTATGTCTTCCATTTCCAATTGCTCCCACAGTTGATTTTTTCAAACTAAGCTGCTTACCTATTGCAGATTCACTCTTCCCAGCCTGGTGCAGGTCTACAATACGGTTTCTGGTGTCCTTTGACAGCTCTTTGGTCTTGGCCATAGTGGAGTTTGGAGTGTGACTGTTTGAGGTTGTGGACAGGTGTCTTTTATACTGATAAGTTCAAACAGGTGCCATTAATACAGGTAATGAGTGGAGGACAGAGGAGCCTCTTAAAGAAGAAGTTACAGGTCTGTGAGAGCTAGAAATCTTGCCAAATACTTATTTTCCACCATAATTTGCAAATAAATTCATTAAAAATCCTACAATGTGATTTTCTGGATTTTTTTCCTCATTTTGTCTGTCATAGTTGAAGTGTACCTATGATGAAAATTACAGGCCTCTCTCATATTTTTAAGTGGGAGAACTTGCACAATTGGTGGCAGACTAAATAGTTTTTTGCCCCACTGTATCTCAATGTCCTGGATTACAATATCAGTAATATATATACCTCAATGTCCCGGATTACAGCACCAGTAATATATACCTCAATGTCCCGGATTACAGCACCAGTAACATGTACCTCAATGTCCCGGATTACAGCACCAGTAACATGTACCTCAATGTCCCGGATTACAGCACCAGTAACATGTACCTCAATGTCCCGGATTACAGCACCAGTAACATGTACCTCATTGTTCTAGATTACAGCACCAGTAACATAGTTTACTGTACCTCAATGTCCTGGATTACAGCACCAGTAACATAGCTACTGTACCTCAATGTCCTGGATTACAGCACCAGTAACATGTACCTCAATGTCCTGGATTACAGCACCAGTAACATGGCTACTGTACCTCAATGTCCTGGATTACAGCACCAGTAACATGTACCTCAATGTCCCGGATTACAGCACCAGTAACATGGCTACTGTACCTCAATGTCCTGGATTACAGCACCAGTAACATGTACCTCAATGTCCTGGATTACAGCACCAGTAACATAGCTACTGTACCTCAATGTTCTGGATTACAGCACCAGTAACATGTACCTCAATGTCCCGGATTACAGCACCAGTAACATAGTTTACTGTACCTCAATGTCCCGGATTACAGCACCAGTAACATGTACCTCAATGTCCTGGATTACAGCACCAGTAACATGTACCTCAATGTCCTGGATTACAGCACCAGTAACATAGCTACTGTACCTCAATGTCCCGGATTACAGCACCAGTAACATGGTTTACTGTACCTCAATGTCCCAGATTACAGCACCAGTAACATGGTTTACTGTACCTCAATGTCCCGGATTACAGCACCAGTAACATGGTTTACTGTACCTCAATGTCCTGGATTACAGCACCAGTAACATGGTTTACTGTACCTCAATGTCCCGGATTACAGCACCAGTAACATGGTTTACTGTACCTCAATGTCCCGGATTACAGCACCAGTAACATGGTTTACTGTACCTCAATGTCCTGGATTACAGCACCAGTAACATGGCTACTGTACCTCAATGTCCTGGATTACAGCACCAGTAACATGGCTACTGTACCTCAATGTCCTGGATTACAGCACCAGTAACATGGCTACTGTACCTCAATGTCCTGGATTACAGCACCAGTAACATGGTTTACTGTACCTCAATGTCCCGGATTACAGCACCAGTAACATGGTTTACTGTACCTCAATGTCCCGGATTACAGCACCAGTAACATGGTTTACTGTACCTCAATGTCCTGGATTACAGCACCAGTAACATGGTTTACTGTACCTCAATGTCCCGGATTACAGCACCAGTAACATGGTTTACTGTACCTCAATGTCCCGGATTACAGCACCAGTAACATGGTTTACTGTACCTCAATGTCCCGGATTACAGCACCAGTAACATGGTTTACTGTACCTCAATGTCCTGGATTACAGCACCAGTAACATGGCTACTGTACCTCAATGTCCTGGATTACAGCACCAGTAACATGGCTACTGTACCTCAATGTCCTGGATTACAGCACCAGTAACATGGCTACTGTACCTCAATGTCCTGGATTACAGCACCAGTAACATGGCTACTGTACCTCAATGTCCTGGATTACAGCACCAGTAACATGTACCTCAATGTCCTGGATTACAGCACCAGTAACATGTACCTCAATGTCCTGGATTACAGCACCAGTAACATGGTTTACTGTACCTCAATGTCCCGGATTACAGCACCAGTAACATGGTTTACTGTACCTCAATGTCCCGGATTACAGCACCAGTAACATGGTTTACTGTACCTCAATGTCCCGGATTACAGCACCAGTAACATGGTTTACTGTACCTCAATGTCCTGGATTACAGCACCAGTAACATGGTTTACTGTACCTCAATGTCCTGGATTACAGCACCAGTAACATAGCTACTGTACCTCAATGTCCCGGATTACAGTACCAGTAACATGGTTTACTGTACCTCAATGTCCTGGATTACAGCACCAGTAACATGGTTTACTGTACCTCAATGTCCTGGATTACAGCACCAGTAACATAGCTACTGTACCTCAATGTCCCGGATTACAGCACCAGTAACATGGTTTACTGTACCTCAATGTCCTGGATTACAGCACCAGTAACATGGTTTACTGTACCTCAATGTCCTGGATTACAGCACCAGTAACATGTACCTCAATGTCCCGGATTACAGCACCAGTAACATGGCTACTGTACCTCAATGTCCTGGATTACAGCACCAGTAACATAGCTACTGTACCTCAATGTCCCGGATTACAGCACCAGTAACATGGTTTACTGTACCTCAATGTCCCGGATTACAGCACCAGTAACATGGTTTACTGTACCTCAATGTCCTAGATTACAGCACCAGTAACATGGTTTACTGTACCTCAATGTCCTGGATTACAGCACCAGTAACATAGCTACTGTACCTCAATGTCCCGGATTACAGCACCAGTAACATGGTTTACTGTACCTCAATGTCCTGGATTACAGCACCAGTAACATGGTTTACTGTACCTCAATGTCCTGGATTACAGCACCAGTAACATAGCTACTGTACCTCAATGTCCCGGATTACAGCACCAGTAACATGGTTTACTGTACCTCAATGTCCCGGATTACAGCACCAGTAACATGGTTTACTGTACCTCAATGTCCTGGATTACAGCACCAGTAACATGGTTTACTGTACCTCAATGTCCTGGATTACAGCACCAGTAACATGTACCTCAATGTCCCGGATTACAGCACCAGTAACATGGCTACTGTACCTCAATGTCCTGGATTACAGCACCAGTAACATGTACCTCAATGTCCTGGATTACAGCACCAGTAACATGGTTTACTGTACCTCAATGTCCTGGATTACAGCACCAGTAACATGGTTTACTGTACCTCAATGTCCCGGATTACAGCACCAGTAACATGGTTTACTGTACCTCAATGTCCTGGATTACAGCACCAGTAACATGGTTTACTGTACCTCAATGTCCTGGATTACAGCACCAGTAACATGGTTTACTGTACCTCAATGTCCTGGATTACAGCACCAGTAACATGTACCTCAATGTCCCGGATTACAGCACCAGTAACATGGTTTACTGTACCTCAATGTCCCGGATTACAGCACCAGTAACATGGCTACTGTACCTCAATGTCCTGGATTACAGCACCAGTAACATGTACCTCAATGTTTTACAGCACCAGTAACATGGTTTACTGTACCTCAATGTCCTGGATTACAGCACCAGTAACATGGTTTACTGTACCTCAATGTCCTGGATTACAGCACCAGTAACATGTACCTCAATGTCCCGGATTACAGCACCAGTAACATGGCTACTGTACTCAATGTCCTGGATTACAGCACCAGTAACATGTCCTGGATTACAGCACCAGTAACATGGTTTACTGTACTCAATGTCCTGGATTACAGCACCAGTAACATGGTTTACTGTACCTCAATGTCCTGGATTACAGCACCAGTAACATGGTTTACTGTACCTCAATGTCCTGGATTACAGCACCAGTAACATGGTTTACTGTACCTCAATGTCCTGGATTACAGCACCAGTAACATGGTTTACTGTACCTCAATGTCCCGGATTACAGCACCAGTAACATGGTTTACTGTACCTCAATGTCACCAGTAACATTACAGCACCAGTAACATGGTTTACTGTACCTCAATGTCCCGGATTACAGCACCAGTAACATGGTTTACTGTACCTCAATGTCCCGGATTACAGCACCAGTAACATGGTTTACTGTACCTCAATGTCCCGGATTACAGCACCAGTAACATGGTTTACTGTACCTCAATGTCCTGGATTACAGCACCAGTAACATGGTTTACTGTACCTCAATGTCCTGGATTACAGCACCAGTAACATGGTTTACTGTACCTCAATGTCCCGGATTACAGCACCAGTAACATGGTTTACTGTACCTCAATGTCCCGGATTACAGCACCAGTAACATGGCTACTGTACCTCAATGTCCCGGATTACAGCACCAGTAACATGGCTACTGTACCTCAATGTCCCGGATTACAGCACCAGTAACATGGTTTACTGTACCTCAATGTCCTGGATTACAGCACCAGTAACATGGCTACTGTACCTCAATGTCCTGGATTACAGCACCAGTAACATGGCTACTGTACTGTCCCGGATTACAGCACCAGTAACATGGCTACTGTACCTTACAGCACCAGTAACATGGTTTACTGTACCTCAATGTCCTGGATTACAGCACCAGTAACATGGCTACTGTACCTCAATGTCCTGGATTACAGCACCAGTAACATGGCTACTGTACTGTCCTGGATTACAGCACCAGTCAATGTCCCGGATTACAGCACCAGTAACATGGTTTACTGTACCTCAATGTCCCGGATTACAGCACCAGTAACATGGCTACTGTACCTCAATGTCCTGGATTACAGCACCAGTAACATGGCTACTGTACCTCAATGTCCTGGATTACAGCACCAGTAACATGGCTACTGTACCTCAATGTCCCGGATTACAGCACCAGTAACATGTACCTCAATGTCCTGGATTACAGCACCAGTAACATGGTTTACTGTACCTCAATGTCCCGGATTACAGCACCAGTAACATGGTTTACTGTACCTCAATGTCCCGGATTACAGCACCAGTAACATGGTTTACTGTACCTCAATGTCCCGATTACAGCACCAGTAACATTTTACTGTACCTCAATGCATTACAGCACCAGTAACATGGTTTACTGTACTCAATGTCCTGGATTACAGCACCAGTAACATGGTTTACTGTACCTCAATGTCCTGGATTACAGCACCAGTAACATGTACCTCAATGTCCCGGAACAGCACCAGTAACATGGCTACTGTACCTCAATGTCCTGGATTACAGCACCAGTAACATGGTCCTGGAATACAGCACCAGTAACATGGTTTACTGTACCAATGTCCTGGATTACAGCACCAGTAACATGGTTTACTGTACCTCAATGTCCTGATTACAGCACCAGTAACATGTACCTCAATGTCCCGGATTACAGCACCAGTAACTGTACCTCAATGTCCTGGATTACAGCACCAGTAACATGGTTTACTGTACCTCAATGTCCCGGATTACAGCACCAGTAACATGGTTTACTGTACCTCAATGTCCCGGATTACAGCACCAGTAACATGGTTTACTGTACCTCAATGTCCTGGATTACAGCACCAGTAACATGGTTTACTGTACCTCAATGTCCTGGATTACAGCACCAGTAACATGGTTTACTGTACCTCAATGTCCCGGATTACAGCACCAGTAACATGGGTTACTGTACCTCAATGTCCTGGATTACAGCACCAGTAACATGGTTTACTGTACCTCAATGTCCTGATTACAGCACCAGTAACATGGTTTACTGTACCTCAATGTCCCAGCACCAGTAACATGGTTTACTGTACCTCAATGTCCTGGATTACAGCACCAGTAACATGGTTTACTGTACCTCAATGTCCTGGATTACAGCACCAGTAACATAGCTACTGTACCTCAATGTCCCGGATTACAGCACCAGTAACATGGTTTACTGTACCTCAATGTCCTGGATTACAGCACCAGTAACATGGTTTACTGTACCTCAATGTCCTGGATTACAGCACCAGTAACATAGCTACTGTACCTCAATGTCCCGGATTACAGCACCAGTAACATGGTTTACTGTACCTCAATGTCCCGGATTACAGCACCAGTAACATGGTTTACTGTACCTCAATGTCCTGGATTACAGCACCAGTAACATGGTTTACTGTACCTCAATGTCCTGGATTACAGCACCAGTAACATGTACCTCAATGTCCCGGATTACAGCACCAGTAACATGGCTACTGTACCTCAATGTCCTGGATTACAGCACCAGTAACATGTACCTCAATGTCCTGGATTACAGCACCAGTAACATGGTTTACTGTACCTCAATGTCCCGGATTACAGCACCAGTAACATGGTTTACTGTACCTCAATGTCCCGGATTACAGCACCAGTAACATGGTTTACTGTACCTCAATGTCCTGGATTACAGCACCAGTAACATGGTTTACTGTACCTCAATGTCCTGGATTACAGCACCAGTAACATGTACCTCAATGTCCCGGATTACAGCACCAGTAACATGGTTTACTGTACCTCAATGTCCCGGATTACAGCACCAGTAACATGGCTACTGTACCTCAATGTCCTGGATTACAGCACCAGTAACATGTACCTCAATGTCCTGGATTACAGCACCAGTAACATGGTTTACTGTACCTCAATGTCCTGGATTACAGCACCAGTAACATGGTTTACTGTACCTCAATGTCCTGGATTACAGCACCAGTAACATGTACCTCAATGTCACGGATTACAGCACCAGTAACATGGCTACTGTACCTCAATGTCCTGGATTACAGCACCAGTAACATGTACCTCAATGTCCTGGATTACAGCACCAGTAACATGGTTTACTGTACCTCAATGTCAACAGCAACAGTAACATGGTTTACTGTACCTCAATGTCCTGATTACAGCACCAGTAACATGGTTTACTGTACCTCAATGTCCCGGATTACAGCACCAGTAACATGGTTTACTGTACCTCAATGTCCTGGATTACAGCACCAGTAACATGGTTTACTGTACCTCAATGTCCTGGATTACAGCACCAGTAACATGGTTTACTGTACCTCAATGTCCTGGATTACAGCACCAGTAACATGGTTTACTGTACCTCAATGTCCCGGATTACAGCACCAGTAACATGGTTTACTGTACCTCAATGTCCCGGATTACAGCACCAGTAACATGGTTTACTGTACCTCAATGTCCCGGATTACAGCACCAGTAACATGGTTTACTACCTCAATGTATTACAGCACCAGTAACAACTGTACCTCAATGTCCCGATTACAGCACCAGTAACATGGTTTACTGTACCTCAATGTCCCGGATTACAGCACCAGTAACATGGTTTACTGTACCTCAATGTCCCGGATTACAGCACCAGTAACATGGTTTACTGTACCTCAATGTCCTGGATTACAGCACCAGTAACATGGTTTACTGTACCTCAATGTCCCGGATTACAGCACCAGTAACATGGTTTACTGTACCTCAATGTCCCGGATTACAGCACCAGTAACATGGCTACTGTACCTCAATGTCCCGGATTACAGCACCAGTAACATGGCTACTGTACCTCAATGTCCCGGATTACAGCACCAGTAACATGGTTTACTGTACCTCAATGTCCTGGATTACAGCACCAGTAACATGGCTACTGTACCTCAATGTCCCGGATTACAGCACCAGTAACATGGCTACTGTACCTCAATGTCCCGGATTACAGCACCAGTAACATGGCTACTGTACCTCAATGTCCCGGATTACAGCACCAGTAACATGGTTTACTGTACCTCAATGTCCTGGATTACAGCACCAGTAACATGGCTACTGTACCTCAATGTCCTGGATTACAGCACCAGTAACATGGCTACTGTACCTCAATGTCCTGGATTACAGCACCAGTAACATGTACCTCAATGTCCCGGATTACAGCACCAGTAACATGGTTTACTGTACCTCAATGTCCCGGATTACAGCACCAGTAACATGGCTACTGTACCTCAATGTCCCGGATTACAGCACCAGTAACATGGCTACTGTACCTCAATGTCCCGGATTACAGCACCAGTAACATGGCTACTGTACCTCAATGTCCCGGATTACAGCACCAGTAACATGTACCTCAATGTCCTGGATTACAGCACCAGTAACATGGTTTACTGTACCTCAATGTCCCGGATTACAGCACCAGTAACATGGTTTACTGTACCTCAATGTCCCGGATTACAGCACCAGTAACATGGTTTACTGTACCTCAATGTCCTGGATTACAGCACCAGTAACATGGTTTACTGTACCTCAATGTCCTGGATTACAGCACCAGTAACATGGTTTACTGTACCTCAATGTCCTGGATTACAGCACCAGTAACATGTACCTCAATGTCCCGGATTACAGCACCAGTAACATGGCTACTGTACCTCAATGTCCTGGATTACAGCACCAGTAACATGTACCTCAATGTCCTGGATTACAGCACCAGTAACATGGTTTACTGTACCTCAATGTCCTGGATTACAGCACCAGTAACATGGTTTACTGTACCTCAATGTCCTGGATTACAGCACCAGTAACATGTACCTCAATGTCCCGGATTACAGCACCAGTAACATGTACCTCAATGTCCCGGATTACAGCACCAGTAACATGGTTTACTGTACCTCAATGTCCCGGATTACAGCACCAGTAACATGGTTTACTGTACCTCAATGTCCTGGATTACAGCACCAGTAACATGGTTTACTGTACCTCAATGTCCTGGATTACAGCACCAGTAACATGTACCTCAATGTCCCGGATTACAGCACCAGTAACATGTACCTCAATGTCCCGGATTACAGCACCAGTAACATGGTTTACTGTACCTCAATGTCCTGGATTACAGCACCAGTAACATGGTTTACTGTACCTCAATGTCCTGGATTACAGCACCAGTAACATGGTTTACTGTACCTCAATGTCCTGGATTACAGCACCAGTAACATGGTTTACTGTACCTCAATGTCCTGGATTACAGCACCAGTAACATGGTTTACTGTACCTCAATGTCCTGGATTACAGCACCAGTAACATGTACCTCAATGTCCCGGATTACAGCACCAGTAACATGGCTACTGTACCTCAATGTCCTGGATTACAGCACCAGTAACATGTACCTCAATGTCCTGGATTACAGCACCAGTAACATGGTTTACTGTACCTCAATGTCCTGGATTACAGCACCAGTAACATGTACCTCAATGTCCCGGATTACAGCACCAGTAACATGTACCTCAATGTCCTGGATTACAGCACCAGTAACATGGTTTACTGTACCTCAATGTCCCGGATTACAGCACCAGTAACATGGTTTACTGTACCTCAATGTCCCGGATTACAGCACCAGTAACATGGCTACTGTACCTCAATGTCCCGGATTACAGCACCAGTAACATGGCTACTGTAGCCCACTAAACCATAAACCACACGTATTCAACTATCCCTGTAAAAGCATTATTATTAATAATTAATAATATTATTAAGTGGTATTAAAAATTGGGGTAACCGGGGAATTACAACGGGGTTGCCACATTTAGAAAAATAACAGATAATACTACAGATTATTGTATTGGACAATGTACAACCTTTTTTGAGAATTTTTTAATTTATTAAATTTTTATTGTGTTAAATTTAATTAATTGGTTCTATTAATTTTCATGGGAAAGATGACAATGTGAATTGAAGAGTATTTGTCAATCTAAGTAACTATATTTACAGATTTTAAGGTGTCATTAGGTTTGGGGTGGGGTCATTATGTTTTGGGTGGGATGGGGTCATTAGGTTTGGGATGGGTGGGGTCATTAGATTTGGGATAGGGTCATTAGATTTGGGATGGGGTGGGGTCATTAGTTTTGGGGTGGGGTCATTAGTTTTGGGGTGGGGTCATTAGATTTGGGATGGGGTGGGGTCATTAGTTTTGGGGTGGGGTCATTAGATATGGGGTGGGGTCATTAGTTTTGGGGTGGGGTCATTAGATATGGGGTGGAGTCATTAGATTTGGGGTGGGGTCATTGGATATGAGGTGGAGTCGTTAGATTTGGGGTATGGTCATTAGATTTGGGGTGGGGTCATTGGATATGAGGTGGAGTCGTTAGATTTGGGGTATGGTCATTAGATTTGGGGTGGGGTCATTAGGTTTGGTGTGGAGTCATTAGGTTTGGGGTGAGGTCATTAGATTTGGGGTGAGGTCATTAGATTTGGGGTTGAGTCATTAGGTTTGGGGTGAGGTCATTAGATTTGGGGTGAGGTCATTAGATTTGGGGTGGAGTCATTAGGTTTGGGGTGAGGTCATTAGATTTGGGGTGGGGTCATTAGATTTGGGGTGGGGTGGTGTCATTAGGTTTGGGGTGGAGTCATTAGGTTTGGGGTGAGGTCATTAGATTTGGGGTGAGGTCATTAGGTTTGGGGTGAGGTCATTAGATTTGGGGTGGGGTCATTAGATTTGGGGTGGGGTGGTGTCATTAGGTTTGGGGTGGAGTCATTAGGTTTGGGGTGAGGTCATTAGATTTGGGGTGGGGTCATTAGGTTTGGGGTGGAGTCATTAGGTTTGGGGTGAGGTCATTAGATTTGGGGTGAAGTCATTAGATTTGGGGTCGAGTCATTAGGTTTGGGGTGAGGTCATTAGATTTGGGGTGGGGTCATTAGATTTGGGGTGGGGTCATTAGGTTTGGGGTGGAGTCATTAGATTTGGGGTGGGGTCATTAGATTTGGGGTGGGGTCATTAGATTTGGGATGGGGTGGGGTAATTAGATTTGGGATGGGGTCATTAGGGGGGGTCATCATCATCCTTTAACTCGAAAATCTATCGCCAGTTTTGTACGGCGCAGCGCGGCTCGGAACGGAACATACCGGACCGATTTTTCTCTCCATGTCCCTGGATTTCAACTGCTCTCTGGACATTCACTCCCGGATCTCACAGCTAGCTTGCTGCTATCCGTGTGTCTATCTGCTTTCGTCGATTCCGGAGCAAACATCAATTACTCCGGAGCTAGCCAGCTCCGTCAATCACTCCTGAGCTCCGTCAATCACTCCTGGGCTGCAGTCACCTATCCGGACCCGTTTTACTGCCTACGCGGAGCCCCACCGGGCCTTCACAACTGGACTGCCGACGTTATCTACCCGAAGGAGATCCGGCTGGCTCCTCCGTCGCGACGTTACCTGAACGCCCATCTGCGGCCTGCTAACCGTTAGCTGTCTTACCGGCTGCTCTCAGAATAGACAATCGGACAATTTATTTATTTTTATTATTATTATGTTTCTTCTTGGGCCTCTATAACTATATCTATTGTTTTTATTTTTTTGTTGTTGTGTGATTTGGACTAATCCCCTCTACCACACGGAACTCCACTAATCTACTGACGGAACGCAAGAGGTGGCTAACAACAGACCTCCATCCTATGCTAGCTTGCTACCGATGTCCTGGCTAGCTGTCTAAATCGCCGTGACCCCAAACCAACCTCTCCACTCCCTGGACCCTTTTGATCACTCGACTAAGGATGCCTCTCCTTAATGTCAATATGTCTTGTCCATTGCTGTTCTGGTTAGTGTTTATTGGCTTATTTCACTGTAGAGCCTCTAGTCCTGCTCACTATACCTTATCCAACTTATTAGTTCCACCACCCACACATGCAATGACATCTCCTGGTTTCAATGATGTTTCTAGAGACAATATATCTCTCTTCATCACTCAATACCTAGGTTTACCTCCACTGTATTCACATCCTACCATACCTTTGTCTGTACATTATACCTTGATGCTATTTTATCGCCCCCAGAAACCTCCTTTTTACTCTCTGTTCCAGACGTTCTAGACGACCAATTCTTATTGCTTTTAGCCGTACCCTTATTCTTCTCCTCCTATGTTCCTCTGGCGATGTAGAGGTGAATCCAGGCCCTGCAGTGCCTAGCTCCACTCCTATTCCCCAGGCGCTCTCTTTTGATGACTTCTGTAACCGTAATAGCCTTGGTTTCATGCATGTTAACATTAGAAGCCTCCTCCCTAAGTTTGTTCTTTTCACTGCTTTAGCACACTCTGCCAACCCGGATGTTCTAGCTGTGTCTGAATCCTGGCTTAGGAAGACCACCAAAAATTCAGAAATTTTAATTCCAAACTACAACATTTTCAGACAAGATAGAACTGCCAAAGGGGGCGGTGTTGCAATCTACTGCAAAGATAGCCTGCAGAGTTCTGTCCTACTATCCAGGTCTGTACCCAAACAATTTGAACTTCTACTTTTAAAAATCCACCTCTCTAAAAACAAGTCTCTCACCGTTGCCGCCTGCTATAGACCACCCTCTGCCCCCAGCTGTGCTCTGGACACCATATGTGAACTGATTGCCCCCATCTATCTTCAGAGCTCGTGCTGCTAGGCGACCTAAACTGGAACATGCTTAACACCCCAGCCATCCTACAATCTAAACTTGATGCCCTCAATCTCACACAAATTATCAATGAACCTACCAGGTACCCCCCAAAGCCTTAAACACGGGCACCCTCATAGATATCATCCTAACCAACTTCCCCTCTAAATACACCTCTGCTGTCTTCAACCAAGATCTCAGCGATCACTGCCTCATTGCCTGCATCCGTAATGGGTCAGCGGTCAAACGACCTCCACTCATCACTGTAAAACGCTCCCTGAAACACTTCAGCGAGCAGGCCTTTCTAATCGACCTGGCCGGGGTGTCCTGGAAGGATATTGATCTCATCCCGTCAGTAGAGGATGCCTGGATATTTTTTTAAATGCCTTCCTAACAATCTTAAATAAACATGCCCCATTCAAGAAATTTAGAACCAGGAACAGATATAGCCCTTGGTTCTCCCCAGACCTGACTGCCCTTAACCAACACAAAAACATCCTATGGCGTTCTGCATTAGCATCGAACAGCCCCGTGATATGCAGCTGTTCAGGGAAGCTAGAAACCGTTATACACAGGCAGTTAGAAAAGCCAAGGCTAGCTTTTTCAAGCAGAAATTTGCTTCCTGCAACACTAACTCAAAAAGTTCTGGGACACTGTAAAGTCCATGGAGAATAAGAACACCTCCTCCCAGCTGCCCACTGCACTGAAGATAGGAAACACTGTCACCACTGATAAATCCACCATAATTAAGAATTTCAATAAGCATTTTTCTACGGCTGGCCATGCTTTCCACCTGGCAACTCCTACCCCGGTCAACAGCACTGCACCCCCAACAGCAACTCGCCCAAGCCTTCCCCATTTCTCCTTCTCCCAAATCCATTCAGCTGAAGTTCTGAAAGAGCTGAAAAATCTGGACCCCTACAAATCAGCCGGGCTAGACAATCTGGACCCTTTCTTTCTAAAATTATCTGCCGAAATTGTTGCCACCCCTATTACTAGCCTGTTCAACCTCTCTTTCGTGTCATCTGAGATTCCCAAAGATTGGAAAGCAGCTGCGGTCATCCCCTCTTCAAAGGGGGGACACTCTTGACCCAAACTGTTACAGACCTATATCTATCCTACCATGCCTTTCTAAGGTCTTCGAAAGCCAAGTCAACAAACAGATTACCGACCATTTCGAATCTCACCATACCTTCTCTGCTATGCAATCTGGTTTCAGAGCTGGTCATGGGTGCACCTCAGCCACGCTCAAGGTCCTAAACGATATCTTAACCGCCATCGATAAGAAACATTACTGTGCAGCCGTATTCATTGATCTGGCCAAGGCTTTCGACTCTGTCAACCACCGCATCCTCATCGGCAGACTCGACAGCCTTGGTTTCTCAAATGATTGCCTCGCCTGGTTCACCAACTACTTCTCTGATAGAGTTCAGTGTGTCAAATCGGAGGGTCTGCTGTCCGGACCTCTGGCAGTCTCTATGGGGGTGCCACAGGGTTCAATTCTTGGACCGACTCTCTTCTCTGTATACATCAATGAGGTCGCTCTTGCTGCTGGTGAGTCTCTGATCCACCTCTACGCAGACGACACCATTCTGTATACTTCCGGCCCTTCTTTGGACACTATGTTAACAACCCTCCAGGCAAGCTTCAATGCCATACAACTCTCCTTCCGTGGCCTCCAATTGCTCTTAAATACAAGTAAAACTAAATGCATGCTCTTCAACCGATCGCTACCTGCACCTACCCGCCTGTCCAACATCACTACTCTGGACGGCTCTGACTTAGAATACGTGGACAACTACAAATACTTAGGTGTCTGGTTAGACTGTAAACTCTCCTTCCAGACCCATATCAAACATCTCCAATCCAAAGTTAAATCTAGAATTGGCTTCCTATTTCGCAACAAAGCATCCTTCACTCATGCTGCCAAACATACCCTTGTAAAATTGACCATCCTACCAATCCTCGACTTTGGCGATGTCATTTACAAAATAGCCTCCAATACCCTACTCAACAAATTGGATGCAGTCTATCACAGTGCAATCCGTTTTGTCACCAAAGCCCCATATACTACCCACCATTGCGACCTGTACGCTCTCGTTGGCTGGCCCTCGCTTCATACTCGTCGCCAAACCCACTGGCTCCATGTCATCTACAAGACCCTGCTAGGTAAAGTCCCCCTTATCTCAGCTCGCTGGTCACCATAGCATCTCCCACCTGTAGCACACGCTCCAGCAGGTATATCTCTCTAGTCACCCCCAAAACCAATTCTTTCTTTGGCCGCCTCTCCTTCCAGTTCTCTGCTGCCAATGACTGGAACGAACTACAAAAATCTCTTAAATTGGAAACACTTATCTCCCTCACTAGCTTTAAGCACCAACTGTCAGAGCATCTTACAGATTACTGCACCTGTACATAGCCCACCTATAATTTAGCCCAAACAACTACCTCTTTCCCAACTGTATTTTATTTATTTATTTATTTTGCTCCTTTGCACCCCATTATTTTTATTTCTACTTTGCACATTCTTCCATTGCAAAACTACCATTCCAGTGTTTTACTTGCTATATTGTATTTACTTTGCCACCATGGCCTTTTTTGCCTTTACCTCCCTTCTCACCTAATTTGCTCACATTGTATATAGACTTGTTTTTTTTTACTGTATTATTGACTGTATGTTTGTTTTACTCCATGTGTAACTCTGTGTCGTTGTATCTGTCGAACTGCTTTGCTTTATCTTGGCCAGGTCGCAATTGTAAATGAGAACTTGTTCTCAACTTGCTTACCTGGTTAAATAAAGGTGAAATAAAAAAAATAAAAAAATTAGGTTTGGGGTGGGGTGGTGTCATTAGGTTTGGGGTGGGGTGGTGTCATTAGGTTTGGGGTGGTGTCATTAGGTTTGGGGTGGGATGGGGTCATTAGGTTTGGGATGGGGTCATTAGATTTGGGATGGGGTCATTAGATTTGGGGTGGGGTCATTAGATTTGGGATGGGGTGGGGCCATTGGATTTGGGGTGGGGTCATTAGATTTGGGATGGGGTGGGGCCATTGGATTTGGGATGGGGGGTAATTATATTTGGGATGGGGTGGTGTCATTAGGTTTGGGGTGGGGTCATTAGGTTTGGGGTGGGATGGGGTCATTAGGTTTGGGATGGGTGGGGACATTAGATTTGGGATAGGGTCATTAGATATGGGGTGGGGTCATTAGTTTTGGGGTGGGGTCATTAGATTTGGGATGGGGGCCTCCAGAAATGAATGTGTGATTTCCGTGATCAGTAAAGTTGTATGGACAGTGATTTACTTGCGGTCCTCGAGCAGCGAGATCTGGTGGTTGACCTGGTGGAACTCCTTGGCCATCCTACAGTGGTCCCTGTAAACCTGGACTGACTCTCTCAGAGAGGAGCAGGGAGACACCGGCTAGAAGGGAACAGATAAGATCATGTCACCCCTCCTGACACACCCTAACCCCTCCTAACACACCCTAACCCCTCCTAGCACACCCTAACCCCTAGCACACCCTAACCCCTTCTAACACACCCTAACCCCTCCTAGCACACCCTAACCCATCCTATACCAAACCCCTCCTATCCCTAACGCCTCCTAGCTCTAAACCCCCCCCTAACCCATCATAACCCACCCATCATAACCCACCGTAACCCTGACCCACCGTAACCCTAACCCATCATAACCCTGACCCACCGTAACCCTGACCCACCGTAACCCTAACCCATCATAACCCTGACCTACCGTAACCCTGACCCACCGTAACCCTAACCCATCATAACCCTAACCTATCATAACCCACCGTAACCCTAACCCATCATAACCCTGACCCACCGTAACCCTAACCCACCCTAACCCACCGTAACCCTAACCCACTGTAACCCTAACCCACCGTAACCCTAACCCACCCTAACCCACCGTAACCCTAACCCACTGTAACCCTAACCCACTGTAACCCTAACCCACCGTAACCGTAACCCTAACCCACCGTAACCCAAACCCACTGTAACCCTAACCCATTGTAACCCTAACCCACCGTAACCCTAACCCATCATAACCCACCCTAACCATAACCCACTGTAACCCTAACCCACTGTAACCCTAACCCATCGTAACCCTAACCCACTGTAACCCTAACCCACCGTAACCCTAACCCATCATAACCCACCCTAACCATAACCCACCGTAACCCTAACCCATCATAACCCACTGTAACCCTAACCCATCGTAACCCTAACCCACCCTAACCCTAACCCATCGTAACCCTAACCCACCCTAACCATAACCCATCATAACCCACCGTAACCCTAACCCATCATAACCCTAACCCACCCTAACCCTAACCCAAACCCATCGTAACCCTAACCCACCCCAACCCTAACCCATCGTAACCCTAACCCACCCTAACCCTAACCCATCGTAACCCTAACCCACCCTAACCATAACCCATCATAACCCACCATAACTCTAACCCATCATAACCCATCGTAACCCTAACCCACCCTAACCATAACCCATCATAACCCACCGTAACCCTAACCCATCGTAACCCTAACCCACCCTAACCCTAACCCATCGTAACCCTAACCCACCCTAACCATAACCCATCATAACCCACCGTAACCCTAACCCACCGTAACCCTAACCCATCATAACAGCTCCTAGCTCTAACCCCTCCTATCCCTAACGCCTCCTAGCTCAAACCCATCCTAACCCAAACCCCTAACGCCTCCTATCTCTAAACACCCCCCCCAACCCCGCGTAACCCAAACCCCTCCTATCCCATACCCCTCCTATCCCTAACGCCTCCTAGCTCTAAACCATCCTAACCCAAACCCTCCTAACCCAAACCCTCCTATCCGCCTCCTAGCTCTAAACCATCCTAACCCAAACCCTCCTAACCCAAACCCTCCTATCCCTAACGCCTCCTAAAACCATCCTAACCCAAACCCCTCCTAACCCAAACCCCTCCTATCCCTAACGCCTCCTAGCTCTAAACCATCCTAACCCAAACCCCTCCTAACCCAAACCCCTCCTATCCCTAACGCCTCCTAGCTCTAAACCATCCTAACCCATACCCCTCCTATCCCTAACGCCTCCTAGCTCTAAACCATCCTAACCCAAACCCCTCCTATCCCTAACGCCTCCTAGCTCTAAACCATCCTAACCCAAACCCCTCCTATCCCTAACGCCTCCTAGCTCTAAACCATCCTAACCCAAACCCCTCCTAACCCAAACCCCTAACGCCTCCTAGCTCTAAACCCATCCTAACCCAAACCCATCCTAACCCAAACCCCTCCTATCCCTAACGCCTCCTAGCTCTAAACCATCCTAACCCAAACCCCTCCTAACCCAAACCCCTCCTATCCCCAACGCCTCCTAGCTCTAAACCCATCCTAACCCAAACCCATCCTAACCCAAACCCCTCCTAAACCAAACTCCTCCTATCCCTAACGCCTCCTCGCTCTAAGCCCCCCTAACCCCTCCTAACCCAAACCCCCTAACCCCTCCTAACCCAAACCCCTCCTAACCCAAACCCCCCTAACCCCTCCTAACCCTCACACCATCTAGAAGAGAACAGATAACTGACCCCAACAACTGAACGACTTGATTAGTGTAGTGTTAGCTAGCTACATAGTTGTCTTTGCTGTCTTCGTATCCAAGATAATTGTGTAGTTCAGAGTGTGTAGTTTTAGAGTGATTATCTTAATTTACCGAGGTTAGCTAGCCAGCTATTTGTCGTCCTTAACGTAGGAGACACTGCTAGCTAGCCAACAGCTAGCCAACGTCTACCGAACAGAACTTCCGCACTCAACAACCCGGTCGCATTTCGCTTCGCTCCACAGGTAGTATCACATTTTTCATTTCATTTCATTACAGTACAACGGCCTGATTTGTTTGATCGTAGCTAGCTACATAGCCGTCTTTGTATCAAAGATAATTGTGTAGTCTAGAGCGATTTCCTAGGTTAGCTAGCCAGCTATTGTCGTTCTTTTAACGCAACGTAACGTAATCAACACTGCTAGCTAGCCAGCTAGCCCCGAATAGCAGCACAGTAGAAACTATTACACTCAACGGAACGACTTGATTAGTGTAGTGTCAACAACGCAGCCACTGCCAGCTAGCCTACATAGTCAACAACGCAGCCTCTGCCAGCTAGCCTACTTCAGCAGTACTGTATCATTTTAATCATTTTAGTCAATAAGATTCTTGCTACGTAAGCTTAACTTTCTGAACACTCGAGACGTGTAGTCCACTTGTCATTCCAATCTCCTTTGCATTAGCGTAGCCTCTTGTGTAGCCTGTCAACTATGTGTCTGTCTATCCCTGTTCTCTCCTCTCTGCACAGACCATACAAACGCTCCACACCGCGTGGCCGCGGCCATCCTAATCTGGTGGTCCCAGCGCGCACAACCCACGTGGAGTTCCAGGTCTCCGGTAGCCTCTGGAACTGCCGATCTGCGGCCAACAAGGCAGAGTTCATCTCAGCCTATGCCTCCCTCCAGTCCCTCGACTTCTTGGCACTGACGGAAACATGGATCACCACAGACAACACTGCTACTCCTACTGCTCTCTCTTCGCCTGCCCACGTGTTCTCGCACACCCCGAGAGCTTCTGGTCAGCGGGGTGGTGGCACCGGGATCCTCATCTCTCCCAAGTGGTCATTCTCTCTTTCTCCCCTTACCCATCTGTCTATCGCCTCCTTTGAATTCCATGCTGTCACAGTTACCAGCCCTTTCAAGCTTAACATCCTTATCATTTATCGCCCTCCAGGTTCCCTCGGAGAGTTCATCAATGAGCTTGATGCCTTGATAAGCTCCTTTCCTGAGGACGGCTCACCTCTCACAGTTCTGGGCGACTTTAACCTCCCCACGTCTACCTTTGACTCATTCCTCTCTGCCTCCTTCTTTCCACTCCTCTCCTCTTTTGACCTCACCCTCTCACCTTCCCCCCCTACTCACAAGGCAGGCAATACGCTCGACCTCATCTTTACTAGATGCTGTTCTTCCACTAACCTCATTGCAACTCCCCTCCAAGTCTCCGACCACTACCTTGTATCCTTTTCCCTCTCGCTCTCATCCAACACTTCCCACACTGCCCCTACTCGGATGGTATCGCGCCGTCCCAACCTTCGCTCTCTCTCCCCGCTACTCTCTCCTCTTCCATACTATCATCTCTTCCCTCTGCTCAAACCTTCTCAACCTATCTCCTGATTCTGCCTCCTCAACCCTCCTCTCCTCCCTTTCTTCATCCTTTGACTCTTTATGTCCCCTATCCTCCAGGCCGGCTCGGTCCTCCCTCCCGCTCCGTGGCTCGACGACTCATTGCGAGCTCACAGAACAGGGCTCCGGGCAGCCGAGCGGAAATGGAGGAAAACTCGCCTCCCTGCGGACCTGACATCCTTTCACTCCCTCCTCTCTACATTTTCCTCTTCTCTCTCTGCTGCTAAAGCCACTTTCTACCACTCTAAATTCCAAGCATCTGCCTCTAACCCTAGGAAGCTCTTTGCAACCTTCTCCTCCCTCCTGAATCCTCCCCCCTCCTCCCTCTCTGCAGATGACTTCGTCAACCATTTTGAAAAGAAGGTCGACGACATCCGATCCTCGTTTGCTAAGTCAAACGACACCGCTGGTTCTGCTCACACTGCCCTACCCTGTGCTCTGACCTCTTTCTCCCCTCTCTCTCCAGATGAAATCTTGCGTCTTGTGACGGCCGGCCGCCCAACAACCTGCCCGCTTGACCCTATCCCCTCCTCTCTTCTCCAGACCATTTCCGGAGACCTTCTCCCTTACCTCACCTCGCTCACCAACTCATCCCTGACCGCTGGCTACGTCCCTTCCGTCTTCAAGAGAGCGAGAGTTGCACCCCTTCTGAAAAAACCTACACTCGATCCCTCCGATGTCAACAACTACAGACCAGTATCCCTTCTTTCTTTTCTCTCCAAAACTCTTGAACGTGCCGTCCTTGGCCAGCTCTCCCGCAATCTCTCTCAGAATGACCTTCTTGATCCAAATCAGTCAGGTTTCAAGACTAGTCATTCAACTGAGACTGCTCTTCTCTGTATCACGGAGGCGCTCCGCACTGCTAAAGCTAACTCTCTCTCCTCTGCTCTCATCCTTCTAGACCTATCGGCTGCCTTCGATACTGTGAACCATCAGATCCTCCTCTCCACCCTCTCCGAGTTGGGCATCTCCGGCGCGGCCCACGCTTGGATTGCGTCCTACCTGACAGGTCGCTCCTACCAGGTGGCGTGGCGAGAATCCGTCTCCACACCACGTGCTCTCACCACTGGTGTCCCCCAGGGCTCTGTTCTAGGCCCTCTCCTATTCTCGCTATACACCAAGTCACTTGGCTCTGTCATAACCTCACATGGTCTCTCCTATCATTGCTATGCAGACGACACACAATTAATCTTCTCCTTTCCCCCTTCTGATGACCAAGTGGCGAATCGCATCTCTGCATGTCTGGCAGACATATCAGTGTGGATGACGGATCACCACCTCAAGCTGAACCTCGGCAAGACGGAGCTGCTCTTCCTCCCGGGAAGGACTGCCCGTTCCATGATCTCGCCATCACGGTTGACAACTCCATTGTGTCCTCCTCCCAGAGCGCTAAGAACCTTGGCGTGATCCTGGACAACACCCTGTCGTTCTCAACTAACATCAAGGCGGTGGCCCGTTCCTGTAGGTTCATGCTCTACAACATCCGCAGAGTACGACCCTGCCTCACACAGGAAGCGGCGCAGGTCCTAATCCAGGCACTTGTCATCTCCCGTCTGGATTACTGCAACTCGCTGTTGGCTGGGCTCCCTGCCTGTGCCATTAAACCCCTACAACTCATCCAGAACGCCGCAGCCCGTCTGGTGTTCAACCTTCCCAAGTTCTCTCACGTCACCCCGCTCCTCCGCTCTCTCCACTGGCTTCCAGTTGAAGCTCGCATCCGCTACAAGACCATGGTGCTTGCCTACGGAGCTGTGAGGGGAACGGCACCTCAGTACCTCCAGGCTCTGATCAGGCCCTACACCCAAACAAGGGCACTGCGTTCATCCACCTTTGGCCTGCTCGCCTCCCTACCACTGAGGAAGTACAGTTCCCGCTCAGCCCAGTCAAAACTGTTCGCTGCTCTGGCCCCCCAATGGTGGAACAAACTCCCTCACGACGCCAGGACAGCGGAGTCAATCACCACCTTCCGGAGACACCTGAAACCCCACCTCTTTAAGGAATACCTAGGATAGGATAAAGTAATCCCTCTCACCCGCCCCCTTAAAAGATTTAGATGCACTACTGTTCCACTGGATGTCATAAGGTGAATGCACCAATTTGTAAGTCGCTCTGGATAAGAGCGTCTGCTAAATGACTTAAATGTAAATGTAGATAAGATCATGTTAACACACCTATCACACAATAACAGAGGCTGATTCACACAATAACAGAGGCTGATTCTCTCAATAACAGAGGCTGAATCACACAATAACAGAGGCTGATTCTCTCAATAACAGAGGCTGATTCACACAATAACAGAGGCTGATTCACACAATAACAGAGGCTGATTCACACAATAACAGAGGCTGATTCACACAATAACAGAGGCTGATTCACACAATAACAGAGGCTGATTCTCTCAATAACAGAGGCTGATTCTCTCAATAACAGAGGCTGATTCTCTCAACACAGAGGCTGATTCTCTCAACACAGAGGCTGATTCTCTCAATACAGAGGCCCAGACTGATTCTCTCATCAGTGACATACAGGGAGGCACCGGCTACAGCAGTTTCTACAGGGGGGCACCGCCTACAGCAGTTTCTACAGGGGGGCACTGGCTACAGCAGTTTCTACAGGGGGGCACTAGCTATAGCAGTTTCTACAGGGGGCACCGGCTACAGCAGTTTATACAGGGGGGCACTGGCTACAGCAGTTCATACAGGGGGGCACCGGCTACAGCAGTTTCTACAGGGGGGCACCGGCTACAGCAGTTTCTACAGGGGGGCACCGGCTACAGCAGTTTCTACAGGGGGGCACTGGCTACAGCAGTTTCTACAGGGAGGCACCGGCTACAGCAGTTCATACAAGGGGGCACCGGCTACAGTATATAGTCTCCCTACTGTATATAGCCTCTCTACTGTATATAGCTTCTACTGCATATAGCCTCTCTACTGTATATAGCCTCTCTACTGTATATAGCCTCTCTACTGTTATAGCCTCTCCACTGTATATAGCCACTCTAATGTATATAGCCTCTACTGTATATAGCCTCTACTGTTATAGCCTCTCTACTGTTATAGCCTCTCTACTGTATATAGCCTCTCTACTGTATATAGCCTCTCTACTGTATATAGCCTCTCTACTGTATATAGCCTCTCTACTGTATATAGCCTCTACTGTATATAGCCTCTCTAC
Source organism: Oncorhynchus nerka (assembly GCF_034236695.1). Taxonomy (NCBI): domain Eukaryota; kingdom Metazoa; phylum Chordata; class Actinopteri; order Salmoniformes; family Salmonidae; genus Oncorhynchus; species Oncorhynchus nerka. Next base: position 45,571,202 of record NC_088414.1, read on the forward strand.
TGTATATAGCTTCTCTACTGTATATAGCTTCTCTACTGTATATAGCCTCTCTACTGTTATAGCCTCTCTACTGTATATAGCCTCTCTACTGTATATAGCCTCTCTACTGTTATAGCCTCTCTACTGTATATAGCCTCTCTAATGTATATAGCCTCTACTGTATATAGCCTCTCTACTGTATATAGCCTCTCTACTGTATATAGCCTCTCTACTGTATATAGCTTCTCTACTGTATATAGCCTCTCTACTGTATATAGCTCCTCTACTGTATATAGCCTCTCTACTGTATATAGCCTCTCTACTGTATATAGCCTCTCTAATGTATATAGCCTCTACTGTATATAGCCTCTCTACTGTATATAGCCTCTCTACTGTATATAGCCTCTCTACTGTATATAGCCTCTACTGTATATAGCCTCTCTACTGTATATAGCCTCTCTACTGTATATAGCTTCTCTACTGTATATAGCCTCTACTGTATATAGCCTCTACTGTATATAGCCTCTCTACTGTATAGAGCCTCTCTACTGTATATAGCCTCTCTACTGTATATAGCCTCTCTACTGTATATAGCCTCTACTGTATATAGCCTCTCTACTGTTATAGCCTCTCTACTGTATGTAGTCTCTCTACTGTATATAGCCTCTCTACTGTTATAGCCTCTCTACTGTATATAGCCTCTCTACTGTATATAGCCTCTACTGTATATAGCCTCTCTACTGTATATAGCCTCTCTACTGTATATAGCTTCTCTAATGTATATAGCCTCTACTGTATATAGCCTCTCTACTGTATATAGCCTCTCTACTGTATATAGCCTCTCTACTGTATATAGCCTCTCTAATGTATATAGCCTCTACTGTATATAGCCTCTCTACTGTTATAGCCTCTCTACTGTTATAGCCTCTCTAATGTATATAGCCTCTACTGTATATAGCCTCTCTACTGTTATAGCCTCTCTACTGTATATAGCCTCTCTACTGTATATAGCCTCTACTGTATATAGCCTCTCTACTGCATATAGCCTCTCTACTGTATATAGCCTCTTTACTGTATATAGCCTCTACTGTATATAGCCTCTCTACTGTATATAGCCTCTCTACTGTATATAGCTTCTCTACTGTATATAGCCTCTCTACTGTATATAGCCTCTCTACTGTATATAGCCTCTGTACTGTATATAGCCTCTCTAATGTATATAGCCTCTCTACTGTATATAGCCTCTCTACTGTATATAGCTTCTCTACTGTATATAGCCTCTCTACTGTATATAGCCTCTCTACTGTATATAGCCTCTCTACTGTATATAGCCTCTCTACTGTATATAGCCTCTACTGTATATAGCCTCTCAACTGTTATAGCCTCTCTACTGTATGTAGCCTCTCTACTGTATATAGCCTCTCTACTGTTATAGCCTCTCTACTGTATATAGCCTCTCTACTGTTATAGCCTCTCTACTGTATATAGCCTCTCTAATGTATATAGCCTCTACTGTATATAGCCTCTCTACTGTTATAGCCTCTCTACTGTTATAGCCTCTCTACTGTATATAGCCTCTCTACTGTATATAGCCTCTACTGTATATAGCCTCTCTACTGCATATAGCCTCTCTACTGTATATAGCCTCTTTACTGTATATAGCCTCTACTGTATATAGCCTCTCTACTGTATATAGCCTCTCTACTGTATATAGCTTCTCTACTGTATATAGCCTCTACTGTATATAGCCTCTCTACTGCATATAGCCTCTCTACTGTATATAGCCTCTCTACTGTATATAGCCTCTACTGTATATAGCCTCTCTACTGTATATAGCCTCTCTACTGTATATAGCTTCTCTAATGTATATAGCCTCTACTGTATATAGCCTCTCTACTGTATATAGCCTCTCTACTGTATAGAGCCTCTCTACTGTATATAGCCTCTCTACTGTATATAGCCTCTACTGTATATAGCCTCTCTACTGTATATAGCCTCTCTACTGTATATAGCCTCTCTACTGTATATAACCTCTACTGTATATAGCCTCTCTACTGTATATAGCCTGTCTTTTTACCGTTGTTTTATTTCTTTACCTACCTATTGTTCACCTAATACCTTTTTTGCAATATTAGTTAGAGCCTGTAAGTAAGCATTTCACTGTAAGGTCTAAACCTGTTGTATTTGGCGCACGTGACTAATACACTTTGATTTGAACCACCTATATGTTGTCATTCTAGTAGCCTAACCAATCCAATCATGGTTATATTTTTAGAAAAACATCAAAATACAAAACAAGTCCTGTGAATGCTTGGGATACTTATTCCTTGGACCGTGTTGATCAGCTTCGTGTAGGAATTTCCGATTAAGCATCCACTTCATCGGCAGTAACAAAGGTTGAATACCATGTCTGGTTATTGTCGCGTTTCCTAGAAACAGCAGAACTTGGCCGACTTGCTGTAGGTACTTATTTACCTCCCCCAACTCTACTCCTCGACTACCCGTCTACAGTCAGCTACTATCGGCTCAAACAAGTGGAGTCTGCTGAGGGGAGGACGGCTCATAATATTGTCTGGAACGGAGCGAATGGAACGGCATAAAACCATGTGTTTGATTGTGTTGATACCGTTCCACGAGCCCGTCCTCCCCCAATTAAACACGACCAACACCTTATCTTCCCCCTCCCCTCCAAAGATCCCTACTATCTGCTGCCCTCTAGTGGATTAATGCAGTGTCGCATTACGGTATCCACACAGGGCTGGGCCCATGCCCACAAACGGTTTGGGTTCAATTCCATTTCAATTCAATTCCAGTCAATTCAGGAAGTACACTGAAATGGTCATTTCTCTTACCTGCTTTTCAAAGAGGAACATTGGAATTTGGTTTACTTTCGGAATTGAGTTGAATTTAAATTAAAACAGACCCCAACCCTTATCCACAAAGCGTATTCATTATGACCTATCTAGGATCTGTTAATATGAATCTAATTCATTATGACCTATCTAGGATCTGTCCATATGATTCTAATTCATTAGGATCTGTCCATATGAATCTAATTCATTATGATCTGTCCATATGAATCTAATTCATTATGACCTATCTAGGATCTGTCCATATGAATCTAATTCATTATGACCTATCTAGGATCTGTCCATATGAATCTAATTCATTATGACCTATCTAGGATCTGTCCATATGAATCTAATTCATTATGATCTGTCCATATGAATCTAATTCATTATGATCTATCTAGGATCTGTCCATATGAATCTAATTCATTATGACCTATCTAGGATCTGTCCATATGAATCTAATTCATTATGATCTGTCCATATGAATCTAATTCATTATGATATAAAAAGTAAAACTGGTCCTAGATCAGCCCTTCTACTCTGAGACATTTTGTGGATACGGGCCCACCTGATTCGGTTAACCAACTATAATCATAGTGTTTACTAAAGTGTTTCATTAGTTCATTAGCCCACCTGATTCGGTTAACCAACTATAATCATAGTGTTTACTAAAGTGTTTCATTAGTTCATTAGCCCACCTGATTCGGTTAACCAACTATAATCATAGTGTTTACTAAAGTGTTTCATTAGTTCATTAGCCCACCTGATTCGGTTAACCAACTATAATCATAGTGTTTACTAAAGTGTGTCATTAGTTCATTAGCCCACCTGATTCGGTTAACCAACTATAATCATAGTGTTTACTACTAAAAGTGTTTCATTAGTTTAACCACCTGATTCGGTTAACCAACTATAATCATAGTGTTTACTAAAGTGTTTCATTAGTTTACCCAGTGGTGTTTACAACTTAGCTGGATCAAAACCCTGCACCCAAGAACAGAACATACTCCTTTCAGTTCTCACCACAGAACATACTCCTTTCAGTTCTCACCACAGAACATACTCCTTTCAGTTCTCACCACAGACCATACTCCTTTCAGTTCTCACCACAGAACATACTCCTTTCAGTTCTCACCACAGACCATACTCCTTTCAGTACTCACCACAGAACATACTCCTTTCAGTACTCACCACAGAACATACTCCTTTCAGTTCTCACCACAGACCATACTCCTTTCAGTACTCACCACAGAACATACTCCTTTCAGTTCTCACCACAGAACATACTCCTTTCAGTACTCACCACAGAACATACTCCTTTCAGTACTCACCACAGAACATACTCCTTTCAGTACTCACCACAGAACATACTCCTTTCAGTTCTCACCACAGACCATACTCCTTTCAGTACTCACCACAGAACATACTCCTTTCAGTGATAGTGGTAATGTCTGTCCTACTCAGTCTAATGCTACAGAACATATTATAGTGATAATGTCTGTCCTACAGAACATATTATAGTGGTAATGTCTGTCCTACTCAGTCTAATGCTACAGAACATATTATAGTGATAATGTCTGTCCTACAGAACATATTATAGTGGTAATGTCTGTCCTACAGAACATATTATAGTGATAATGTCTGTCCTACAGAACATATTATAGTGGTAATGTCTGTCCTACAGAACATATTATAGTGGTAATGTCTGTCCTACAGAACATATTATAGTGATAATGTCTGTCCTACTCAGTCTAATGCTACAGAACATATTATAGTGGTAATGTCTGTCCTACAGAACATATTATAGTGGTAATGTCTGTCCTACAGAACATATTATAGTGATAATGTCTGTCCTACAGAACATATTATAGTGGTAATGTCTGTCCTACTCAGTCTAATGCTACAGAACATATTATAGTGGTAATGTCTGTCCTACTCAGTCTAATGCTACAGAACATATTATAGTGGTAATGTCTGTCCTACAGAACATATTATAGTGGTAATGTCTGTCCTACAGAACATATTATAGTGGTAATGTCTGTCCTACAGAACATATTATAGTGGTAATGTCTGTCCTACAGAACATATTATAGTGGTAATGTCTGTCCTACAGAACATATTATAGTGGTAATGTCTGTCCTACTCAGTCTAATGCTACAGAACATATTATAGTGGTAATGTCTGTCCTACTCAGTCTAATGCTACAGAACATATTATAGTGGTAATGTCTGTCCTACTCAGTCTAATGCTACAGAACATATTATAGTGGTAATGTCTGTCCTACAGAACATATTATAGTGGTAATGTCTGTCCTACAGAACATATTATAGTGGTAATGTCTGTCCTACAGAACATATTATAGTGGTAATGTCTGTCCTACAGAACATATTATAGTGATAATGTCTGTCCTACAGAACATATTATAGTGGTAATGTCTGTCCTACAGAACATATTATAGCTGTCCTACAGAACATATTATAGTGGTAATGTCTGTCCTACTCAGTCTAATGCTACAGAACATATTATAGTGGTAATGTCTGTCCTACAGAACATATTATAGTGGTAATGTCTGTCCTACAGAACATATTATAGTGGTAATGTCTGTCCTACAGAACATATTATAGTGATAATGTCTGTCCTACAGAACATATTATAGTGGTAATGTCTGTCCTACAGAACATATTATAGTGGTAATGTCTGTCCTACAGAACATATTATAGTGGTAATGTCTGTCCTACAGAACATATTATAGTGGTAATGTCTGTCCTACAGAACATATTATAGTGGTAATGTCTGTCCTACTCAGTCTAATGCTACAGAACATATTATAGTGGTAATGTCTGTCCTACTCAGTCTAATGCTACAGAACATATTATAGTGGTAATGTCTGTCCTACAGAACATATTATAGTGGTAATGTCTGTCCTACAGAACATATTATAGTGGTAATGTCTGTCCTACAGAACATATTATAGTGGTAATGTCTGTCCTACAGAACATATTATAGTGATAATGTCTGTCCTACAGAACATATTATAGTGGTAATGTCTGTCCTACAGAACATATTATAGTGATAATGTCTGTCCTACAGAACATATTATAGTGGTAATGTCTGTCCTACTCAGTCTAATGCTACAGAACATATTATAGTGGTAATGTCTGTCCTACAGAACATATTATAGTGGTAATGTCTGTCCTACAGAACATATTATAGTGGTAATGTCTGTCCTACAGAACATATTATAGTGATAATGTCTGTCCTACAGAACATATTATAGTGGTAATGTCTGTCCTACTCAGTCTAATGCTACAGAACATATTATAGTGGTAATGTCTGTCCTACAGAACATATTATAGTGGTAATGTCTGTCCTACTCAGTCTAATGCTACAGAACATATTATAGTGGTAATGTCTGTCCTACTCAGTCTAATGCTACAGAACATATTATAGTGATAATGTCTGTCCTACTCAGTCTAATGCTACAGAACATATTATAGTGGTAATGTCTGTCCTACTCAGTCTAATGCTACAGAACATATTATAGTGGTAATGTCTGTCCTACAGAACATATTATAGTGGTAATGTCTGTCCTACAGAACATATTATAGTGGTAATGTCTGTCCTACTCAGTCTAATGCTACAGAACATATTATAGTGGTAATGTCTGTCCTACTCAGTCTAATGCTATGGGTATTGCATCCTTCAGTGCAACAGCAGCAGCTATTCTCAGCCCCGACTATCAATAGATATGAGGACTATCTTACTGCTCCTCCTCTCCTCTCCTCTCCTCTCCTCACTGCTCCTCCTCCCCTTCCCTCCTCTCTCCTCTCCTCACTGCTCCCCCTCCCCTCCTCTCCTCTCTCCTCTCCCCCTCCCCTCCTCTCTCTCCTCTCCTCACTGCTCCTCCTCCCCTTCCCTCCTCTCTCCTCTCCTCACTGCTCTCCTCTCCTCTCCCCTCTCCTCTCCTCTCTCCTCTCCCCTCTCCCCTCCTCCTCCCCTTCTCTCTCCTGCTCCTATCCCCCTCCTCTCCTCTCCTCTCCTCTCTCTCTCCTCTCCTCCTCCTCCCCTTCTCTCTCCTGCTCCTATCCTCCTCCTCTCCTCCTCCTCTCCCTCTCTCCTCTCCCCCTCCTCCCCCTCCTCTCTCTCTCCTCTCTCCTCTCCTCTCTCTCTCTCTCCTCTCCTCTCTCCTCTCCTCTCTCCTCTCCCCCTCCTCCTCCCCTCCTCTCTCCTGCTGCTATCCCCCTCCTCTCCTCTCTCCTCTCCTCTCTCCTCTCCCTCTCCCCTCCCCCTCCTCCTCCCCTCCTCTCTCCTGCTCCTATCCCCTCCTCTCCTCCTCCTCTCCCCTCTCCTGCTCCTCTCTCTCTCTCCTCCTCTCCTCTCCTGCTCCTCTCCCCCTCCTCTCTCCTGCTCCTATCCCCCTCCTCTCCTCTCTCCTCTCCTCTCTCCTCTCCCTCTCTCCTCCTCCCCCTCCTCTCCTCTCTCCTCTCCCCCTCCTCTCTCCTGCTCCTATCCCCCTCCTCTCCTCTCTCCTCTCCTCTCCCTCCTCTCCCTCTCCCCCTCCTCTCCTGCTCCTATCCCCTCCTCTCCTCTCTCCTCTCCCCCTCTCCTCTCCTCTCCTCTCCCTCTCCCCCTCCTCTCCTCTCTCCTCTCCTCTCCTCTCCTCTCCCCCTCTCCTCTCTCCTCTCCCCCTCCTCTCCTCTCCTCTCTCCTCTCCTCCCCCCCTCCTCCTCCCCTCCCTGCTCCTCTCCTCTCCTCTCCCTCTCCTCTCCTCCTCTCCACCCTCCTCCCCCTCCCCTCCCCTCCTATCTCCTGCTCCTATCCCCCTCCTCTCCTCTCTCCTCTCCCCTCTCCTGCTCCTCTCTCTCTCCTCTCTCTCTCCTCTCCTCTCTCTCCTCTCCTCTCCACCCCCTCCCCTCCTCCTCCCCTCCTATCTCCTGCTCCTATCCCCCTCCTCTCCTCTCTCCTCTCCCCCTCTCCTGCTCCTCTCCTCTCTCCTCTCCTCTCTCCTCCCCCTCCTCTCTCCTGCTCCTATCCCCCTCCTCTCGTCTCTCATCTCCCCCTCTCCTGCTCCTCTCCTCTCCTCTCTCCTCTCCCCCTCCTCTCCTCTCCTGCTCCTCTCCTCTCCCCCTCCTCTCCCCCCTCCTACCTGCAGTCTGTGTTCCAGATCAGGGAAAGACGGCGTTGACTCCTCCACATCTTTTAACTCTGATTGAAGAAAGGAGACAAAGAGCATCAACTGGTTAATAAGTGTTACATCACAACAGAGTCTATGTGTGCCAACTGGCACCCTAAGCCCTATATAGTGAACTATCAGAACAGAGTCTAGGTGTAATTCCCAACGTTTGGAACACCCTAAGGGACCACTACACCTGGTGTGTAAGGTGAGCTGCACCCTAAGGGACCACTACACTGTCTGACTGACTACAGTCTAATGACAACATAACAGAAGGAAGGGGAGAGGAGTGGAGGGGGAGAGGAGTGGAGGAGGAGAGGAGAGGAGAGGGGGAGAGGAGAGGAGGGGGAGAGGAGTGGAGGAGGAGAGGAGTGGAGGAGGAGAGGAGTGGAGGGGGAGAGGAGGGAGGAGGAGAGGAGAGGAGGGAGGGGAGAGGAGAGGGAGGGGGAGAGGGAGGGAGGAGGAGAGGAGGGAGGAGGAGGGGAGGGAGGGGGAGAGGAGTGGAGGAGGAGAGGAGGGAGGAGGAGAGGAGTGGAGGAGGAGGGGAGTGGAGGGGGAGAGGAGGGAGGGAGGAGGGAGGAGGGAGAGGAGGGAGGAGGAGGGGAGGAGAGGGGGAGGAGGAGGGGAGTGGAGGAGGAGGAGGGGAGTGGAGGAGGAGAGGAGTGGAGGAGGAGGGGAGTGGAGGGGGAGAGGAGGAGGAGGAGGAGGGAGGAGGGGGAGAGGAGGAGAGGGAGGGAGGAGGAGAGGAGGAGGAGGAGAGGAGGGAGGAGGAGAGGAGGAGGAGGAGGGGAGAGGAGGGAGGAGGAGGGGAGGGAGGAGGAGGGAGGGAGGGGGAGAGAGGAGAGGAGGAGGGGGGGAGGAGGGAGGGGAGAGGAGGGAGGAGGAGGGGGGGGAGGAGGAGAGGAGGGAGGAGGAGAGGAGTGGAGGGGGAGAGGAGGGAGGAGGGAGGAGGGGAGGGAGGAGGAGGAGAGGAGGGAGGAGGAGAGGAGTGGAGGAGGGAGGAGAGGAGGAGGGAGGGGGGAGAGGGAGGGAGGAGGAGGGGGAGAGGGAGGGGGAGGAGGGAGTGGAGGAGGAGAGGAGGGAGGAGAGGGGAGTGGAGGGGGAGAGGAGGGAGGAGGAGGAGGGAGGGAGGGGAGGAGGAGAGGAGGAGGAGAGGAGGGAGGGGGAGAGGTGTGGAGGGGGAGAGGAGAGGGAGAGGAGGGGGAGAGGAGGAGGAGGGGGGGAGAGGAGTGGAGGAGGAGAGGAGTGGAGGGAGGAGGGGAGTGGAGGGGGAGAGGAGTGGAGGAGGAGAGGAGTGGAGGAGGAGAGGAGGAGGGAGGGGGGAGTGGAGGGGGAGAGGGAGGAGGGAGGGGAGGAGAGGAGTGGAGGAGGAGGAGGGAGGAGGAGGAGGGGGAGGGAGGAGTGGA